>NW_028246457.1:0-48621 GCF_964263255.1 Lissotriton vulgaris | reverse complement strand
TTTCACTGCATGTCGTGTGTGAAGGGAGACTCCCTGAGCTCTGCTCCGTTTTTCAACATTTCTCTCAGATAAGTCTAATTTTTCTTACTGGACAATGTCTGATAGTAAAGGACTATTTCGCCCTTGGAAAAAAAAGAGTTCATAGTGATGACGCTCACAAGGAGTGCATCTATTGCCTCTATCCTCATCATGAGGCAAAACAATGTAAAATTTGCTGCACCTTTTCATCTAAGACTCTTTGAGATAGAGACAGCAGACTTTTGTTGTGGCTAAAGAAAACACAAGGAGCGTCTTCTGATGAGGAGAGCGACACTTCATCTAAATCCCATAAGAGGCGCAGGTCGCTTGAGGAGGTCGAAACACCCTAAAACCTATCATCTGACCTTAGAAGCTCAAAAAAAAGGAAATATAACCTAAAGTCTCCTCAGTGCTAGTCTTGTCACATCATTCTTGCATTTCTAAGAGAAAATTGAAATCTTTAGGACATTCCTGGTATAAATCCAGCCACAGATCCTTGTCGCCGACAGTTTCACCGTCGATGCCTGTTTCTTCAGCAACTCAAGACGGCGACTACTCTCTCGTTGTTGAGACCATCGAATGCGCCTATGACATCGACAGTGAGCATCGACGCCCCAATATAGTCAACACTATCCTTATTGGCAACGAAGACATCCGCAACGAGGTTGCCATTGTCTGCGACGACGACACCATCACTGTCGACAACGGTTCCACCGTTGACTACGGCTCCACCGCTGACGAGCACATCGTTGACGGCTTCGATGACTACATCAACGATTTTGCCGTCCACAAGAAAATCAGGGTCGCCGACAGTCCCATCGTCGACGGCCCCGTCAACGTCTCTCCCGTCGACAAAGTCACTACAAATACAGTCCACACCATCCAGACTGAGAGAGAGAAACTTGTTTATTTAGACCATGGTCTTTTAAACAAAACAAAACGCAATCAGAATCCAAAAAGTACAAACAGACAAAGTTCTACTACATCATAAATAGTTAAAATTCAATACATGTTAAAAAAGAAGGTTAAAAGAGGGTGGCACCCTCAAACACACAATTCATTAAACACAAATTTTACGGAAGTTCTCACATATCTAGAGGAATAAAAAGACAGATTTAGACTTTATAAAAAGACTTGAAAGGACTTAAAATCAGTGTCCCTCCTTCGATAGCTCCGTTCCAAAATCTTTTATGGCCTTCAGGAATTTACCCAGTCCAATTGCAATTTCTAACGAATGCATATCTGTAAGTCAGCATATAGCCTGGGCACGTGAAATTATCTTATGTGATAGGAATATAGGACGTAAAAACAATTTCCTTAAATCATGTACAAATGTGCAATCAAGCAATATGAGCAACATATCATTTCTTTGGCCACGCCCACAGTTACAATTACCTTCTGGGCAAATCAGTATGGACTTTAATTTCCCGTCTATCTTCCAGGGGTTAATCCCCACCCGGAACCTTAGTATTTCATGTCTTAATCCTTGGTTAGGCAATATATCCAGATACGGGAACCAACCTTCATTTACCCAGGAGTTCTTTGACCACTGGACCGATTTTTTTTCTCCAGCATGTAATCTAGGTCCTGTGCCCTTGAGAACGACTGGCCTTGTTCCCTAAGTGTTCTCTTTGTAAAGTCGCCTATCGTGGCGTTCTGGGTAAATCTCTCATTAAGGCGCCCTGATACTTTCTGGAGAGTTTTTCTCACATCCTTTGCCCAGCCGAGATTGCTTATTTGGATTTCCTCTCCGCACCATTGTGAGACCTTAGGTGTCACTCCTGGGTCTTGGCGCTTCCAAAATCTTACCAGGGCCATTTGGGATTGTACACTCCAAGAAGTTTGAGAGAGAGTAATACTTTTATTTGATTTATAATAAAAATCATAAAAGGGTGGAGCTTACCACCATTTGATCAATGTTTACATCTTTAAAACAACACAAAATCAACTTCAGGTCAAGATAAAACAAAAAGAATAAATAAAAAGCAAAGAGAATATAAAATTGCACAAGCTTTTCAGGAAGGTGGTCTAAGGTAAAAATTAAAACTTAGAAAGGTGTTATGATTAGGATCAGGGGACACTTTTGTAACATGAGATTACACAGACTTTTCAAAAAGTGGTGTAAGGGGGGGAAGTAAAGCTTGGGGAAGCAAAGTGGGTTGGATCAGGGTACACTTTTATGACATAAAATGAAGTGCTATGGGATGGAAACAAGAGAGTTCGTTGGGAAAATAAAAGTGAATCTATGGCCGGCTGTGTCCATGCCTGTTATCCTGACTTCTCTTTGGTCGCTGCCTTGTTTCCCAGCTCTTGAGCAGCATGTTGCATTCAAAAAAAGTACTTAATCAGGTAAGTAGATCCAGTAGACGTTGGTATTCTTAAGTAGGTATTTATTGGTTAAAGTAGGTAATAAGGAAGATAAGAAGGAGGAAGGGAGAAGGCCCCACCGGGAGCAGCATCCAGCTGCTCAGCCCAGAATAACAAATTTAGGACGTAGGAGTTACCACGCTGTCCAAAACCACTTAAATAAAGTATAAAGAACAAAGCGCATAACACCTAATGCATGGGTACATGGCTACCTAACGACTCTCTGTAACTGAACACCTCTAACTGAAAAGAGCACTTGCGTGGTTCAGGAAAATAAACATGAATAAACAGAGCTGAGGACTTTGCAACCTCATAAAATTTGATCACAAGGAAATGGAGCACCTCAAACCATGAGCACGTATGTGGCTCCGCAACATATGCATCATAAAATTCCAAACTGGAGAACTAAACTTCAGGAAATACAGGAGCGCCTCAAACCATGAGCACGTATGTGGCTCCGCAGAATATATAAACTACAAATCCAAAAATACACACTAGCATTGAACTCCTCAAAGTTCAAGAAAATACACACTAACATTGAACTCCTCAAAGTTCAAGCAATAAATGTAGACTCTTTGCAGTACAACGTGAACTCCTCTATCTAAAATAGAGCACTGTTAAATAAGTGGTTCATCAAAAATCAGTATAATAAATCTCAACAGTTAATGAACACCTCAAATTAATTGAGCACAAATGTGGTTCATTTTCATAAATAAATTCAAACATTTCCAGAACTCAGCATATCAAAACTTGACCATTAAAATCGACCCTTAAAGCAAAGTGTAAATAAATTAGTTCATAAATTTCAGGATATAACAGTCCCAAGTAGTGTAAGAAAATAAGTAAATCACTCAGAACACAAAAAAACAATACCTCAATTTCAGTACATAGCAGTTCCATAAATCACTTAGAACACAACATGTACATCAATTTATATATAAATAGTGACTGATGGAAAATAAGAAACTAAAATAATAAAAGTAGTCACCGTTGTCATATCAGATGTTGTGAATTGCGAGACTTGAATAGAAAAACAGTACCTTGTCTCTTGGAATATAAATGAAAACATCTCAGGGACTTGCAGGGTTTAAAAACAACATAGCGTGCCAGTCGCTGTGACACGATGATGAAACACGATGGCAGACACCCAGAAAGGCAAAGCATTATGACAGAAACGCTGTAGATATGAAAGCGTTTGATCCAGGACGACATCAGCGCATTTAGTGTCTTTCACGTCAGGAGGCGCCTGATAAATGACGACAGCACGCAGCAAACATCACGCTGTCAGTCACGTCTTCGCCCGATGGCTCACGGCGAAAATGCAGTTGAAAAGAAACGGTGACTCATAGACTGACATCAGCAGCAGCTTGAACAGAGGCGGTGACTCATCGAGTGACATCAGCAGCAGAACGTGAGGAGAGCTTCACTTCGCCAACTCCTCGGAACCCTCAGAAGACGTCATCAAATAGCCTGAGGCAGGGAAAGGGCAAGGATCGCTGCGGACCAACTGACAACTCAACCGTCATCCCCAAACAGGACGGTGAGTGTCAGAGTTTTAGATGAAAAAAAAAAGTCAGGGTTTTACATGAAATGCTCCGTTAAGTTGAGCGCGCTGGCACACAATTATCTCTGAACACTGCTGCAATTAACTTCTTAAATTTAATGAAAACGGAAGCCTCAGAGTGGAAAAAGGTCGCAGCTTGCAGGCAATGAATTGAAAAATAAACTTCCTTTCCTTAAAAGCGTCGCTACAATCCACTTTGAAATAGGGCAGTTATCTGTTTATTTTATCTTCAAGGTTTTAGACAAAATGAAAACAGTCGCTTCAGACACATTGCAGAAAGGTTCACATGTTTGCCCTTGAAATATAAATGGTCATTTTAGATTGCTGAAAGGTTTACATCTTTGCCCTTGAAATATAAATAGTCATTTTAACTTGGGCTCTGAACATCGCAGCACGAAAGGTATATAATTTTTTCACTGTTTTACTCTGACAGCAGTCCTAACTTGAAATTTTGACACTCTTGTAAATAAGTCTGTAATTATAAAATTCAAATAAGCTACACAAAGTCCAACGCTTGAAACATACCTCTTTATAGATGTTTCCTGTAGGCTGTCAGATGTGACATGACACCGGTGGGGCATCAAAAGCGTTGTTTGTCTTCTTTTAAAGTTTTCATTTTCCATTTCTTCAATTCCATGTTTCAAAAGTAATTTCTGCACACGTAGTTCTTTCTCGCTCGTCGCCATTGTTGCATTCAAAAAAAGTACTTAATCAGGTAAGTAGATCCAGTAGACGTTGGTATTCTTAAGTAGGTATTTATTGGTTAAAGTAGGTAATAAGGAAGATAAGAAGGAGGAAGGGAGAAGGCCCCACCGGGAGCAGCATCCAGCTGCTCAGCCCACTTAATCAAACTGACCACACATTCAAACCATGCACACAGGAACATTCCAATGACATCACACACACAGGCTGAGCAGCAGGGAAAGAGATGAACAGGATATAACACAGCATGCTCCAGAAATTTTATAGTGTTGCAAGATAGTTTTATCCAAGTCCCACTGAGGCATATGATGACAGCCGCCCTGCAGGTTCTCACCTGGGCGACTCTTAAGAGTGGTAGCAGAAGCACTTTCCTTGGTTTCTGAAGTGCGGGGCATATATATATTAGATGCAGTAATGACTCTGCGCCGTTGTTACAAAGGCGGCAGTCGGAAGTTGACCACGACTGTAGCCATTTGGGAGTGAGATCTTTACTCACAAAGCAGCCCAACCTTAACAAGCTTAATTTCCTTTTGTAAAGGTCCCTGAAGCAGTCTTGCAAATATGGATGGGGCTTCATGTGGATGTATGATGGCAGAACAATCCAGGCGTGGCTTTTGCCTGCCACTGCAGATTTGTCCATTAATAGTGACGCTTGTTTGATTGCGTTGTTAGTTCGCAGTTTAAAAGCAGTGTAAGTCATGGGTGCAAGCCAGGATTCTTCCAGTGCTAATGATTGAAGCGTTTGCCTGAGGGACTTATATATAGACTTGGGAAGTCCTGCCTGTTTTTCTACTTTCAGCCAGCACAGATGAGCCAGGGAGTGATCTTCTGCATCCCTCATTCGCCAGTAGTATTTGACGAGGGCTCCTTGTCTTGCCGGGAGCTGATTTGTGAGACCGTATTCCAAACGTATTTGAGATTGCGAAATATAGCGCGGGATTGAAAAAAGGATTTTAAAGAGACGAGATTGGGCGAGGTTTAGCACTGTGGAGTCCCGGGTTGCCATCATCTCGGAACCATATGTGAGGGATGGCAAGAATTTGGCGGCTACGATCTTTAAGATGTGGGCAGTGGAATTTCCGCATAGGTGTTTTTGGACTGTTTTAAAGGCGAATTGGAGCTGTTTGGCTTTTGATTTCCCCTGTTCCAAGTGCTGTTTATATTTTAATTGATGATCCAGTGAGATGTCCAGGTATTTGTATTGGTCTACCTGAGTTAGTATGCTGTAGTTTATCTTCCAGACAAATTTTTTTCCTTTGTTGCGAGAGCCAGAAAAGCATAAAACATTTGTTTTTTTAAGGTTTATTGTAAGTTGTGCATTCGAGAGGTATGGCGCAAGCTTAGAGATCATACGTTGTAGGCCGAGAGGAGTTTGTGGCAAAAGCACAATGTCTGCGTATTGTAGACTCATTATGGGCAAGTTACCCAATTTTGGTGGATCTCCCTGAATCGAGCGTAAATCGCTTTCTAGGTCCGCGGTGTAAATGTTAAAAAGGCAGGGGGCCAATACGCAGCCTTGTTTTAAGCCGTAGAGTGTGAAGAATTTCTTTGTCAGGCATCGGCCATCTCCTTTTTTCACTTGGACCCAGGTCTTTGAATACAGCTCTATGATTGCTCCCATTAGCTTTGGTGGCGCGCCCCAGGCTTTCATTTTGGCCCAGAGTTTGGATCTTGGCACTTTATCGAAGGCCGCTTTTAATTCCAAAAAACAAGTATACAGCGAGTTAGAGTTGTCGATTGCCCTTTTTGCTAGTAGGGTTATTGCAGATAAGTTGGTGAGGGTGCCCATTCCTGGGCGAAAGCCTGTTTGAGTCAGGGGGATTAGCCCTATGCTGCTTACCCAAGCCTCCAGTTCTACCAGTAAGTTTGACGCATAGATCTTTGCCTCCACATCTATTAAGGCTATTAGCCTGTAGTTGTTGGGGTCAGAGCGAGACCCAGATTTATATATTGGGTGTAGAAGGCTGCCCCTCCACGATTCGTTTATGTTCCCGGTCTTTACACTGTGACAAAATAAAGGGAGTAATTGACTGGCCCAGAACATGGGGTCTTTCCTGAATAGAGCATTGGGGAGACCATTTGGGCTGGGAGCTCCATCTGCTCTCAATGATTTTATGGTGTTAAAGACCTGCGTTGGTGTCATCAGGTCAGTGCCACCTATGTTCTTTGTTGTTGACGGTTCGCAAGTGGCTTTGGGATCAGCAGGCTTTGGGTCTGTCGTTGTTCTCAGGCTTGACAGGGCACGCTCCGGGAGCGGCACGACTTTATTGTCAAGTGGGGTATCAAGTGTGAAATTGTATAATAAAACGATGTGGCTACACCAAAGCTGGTCAGTCATGTCGGAGTTGAACTGCCAATGTTTACCGTTGACATGAAGTTTATTTTTGCCCAAAATTCTTTTGAGTTCTGCATCTTACTGGTATGGAGTATAGTACATGCTAGTTTTTCCCTATGCATTCTCTTGGCCAGATTGGTCACTCTTTTTAGCTCTTTTTTTAAAGCTGCAATTGTTTTCAAAGTTTGTTGTGAAAAGTGAGGATACTTTTTGCGATCGGCCCTGAGAAATGCATTCATTTGCCTTTTTAGTTGTCGCAGCTTTGGGGTGTACCATTTCCCTCCTCTGTTTCTTATGGCTTTTTGTCCTCTGTGGTTGGATTGGAAATTCTTGTTTAAGTCTGCTACAAAGGACTCCCAGGTCTTTATTATGTCCTTTGATGTATCAGATAGTGAAAGCAATGCATGGCATGACGCCATTAGATTGTCGAGGTTTTCTTCATTCCAGTTTAGACGTTGTAAATTGAAGATTTGGGTGTTCAAGGATAGAGGCAGCGCTTGCAAGGAATAGGTTGGGGTCCGCCAGAGTATAGTCTATGGTTGAACCTGAATTTTTGGAAACCCTCGTTAGGGCAGCTGGTGTGTCCAGATTACCCCTTCCGTTTAAGGTGTACAATTGGAGGGCTTCCAACTCCACGGCACATTTCCTTCCTATTGCACTTTGTCTGCAAAGGTTGCCCTGCCAAGGGATAATGTGGGTGGGGAGGCTTCCCTCCTGACGATGAATTAGATTCATATTAAAATCTCCTGTTATAAGCATGTTTTCGCTTGGATAGGTAGACTTTAACCCCTTGATTGCAGTAACTAGTTGTTTTATCCTCTTCCCCTTATGTTTTCCGCCCAGGTGCATGTAGAGGTTCATGATCAAAAGGCCCATATTTGGGGAAATTTCAATTTTAACGCATTGCATCCATGTAGACTCTAGGTCGATGTGACTAAGTTGTCATAGAAGGTCCGTCGATATGAAAATGGATAGGCCTCCTTTTGCCCTGCCGGAGCGGGCCTCCTTTTGTGCTGGTGTAAAGAAATCTTAGTATCCCACAAGAGGCGTGTTTGTTGTCTGCCAAGTATCCTGGAGCATTAGTATTTTAAATTGCGTGATAAACTCTATAAAGTCTTCTTCCTCCAGCTTTGCTTTTAGACCATATACGTTCCATGAACAGAACGTGCAGCCCTGCTCCTTCTCAACCATTGCTCTACTGTTGGTTCAGTCTGTGTTCCTATGGATTGATGCCAGAGGGGCATGTTGGTGACTTTCGGGCAGGTCATTCACGTGATTGTGATTTGCCTGAGTTGGTGGCCTTCTTCTTCTATGCTGCCTCTTAATTCTGGTCCTTTAGCGGTGTTTAGGAGGCCTCGTTTTGGATTTTGTTTCCGCAACGGACTGAGATATCGAGCTGGCTCCACTTTTTTTAGATCAATACCCCATGAGGCAAAATCCTCCCAGCGGGTCAGGATTTGTTCTGTGACGATGTGATCAGTCCAGGTTGTTATCGTGGAATCTGAGCCTGGTTGGAAAGGGTTTGGTTTAAACTCTACTGATTCCAAGTCGCGTGATTCTAAGTGACTCAGGCCTGGTAATTCCTCTAGGAGTCTTAGGATTGCCCCTCTGTTCAAGATATCATGGGTCCCTCTTGAGCAGTATTTCGGAATTAGCTCAATTTTATTGCTTAAAATATGTCGCTTTTGAATTATTGGTAGTCTGATTTCTTTGATGATTGGGGTAGACTTTCCTTCCAGGTCCATCTTTGGCTCTGAGGTGTACTGGTTAGCTGGCTGTGCGCTGCTTGTGGTTGATTGTTCGTTGAGGTCTAGGGCTGGTGGAACTTGTGTTTTTCCCTCCAGCAGGTCTCGTGGATTTGGTTCCTTGATCTTTGCGGGTTTATCTATGCCAACTTGTCTTTTGTTTTCTGATACTTGAATGGATAAGATGGTGCTCCACTCCAAGAAGTTAACCCTAGTTCCATTCTAATTGCTTGAACCATTGTACAATTAGGTAAAGACAATAACATTTTTAAAATGTTTCCCTCTTCCTGATCCCACTCATGTTTACCGCTCCAGTATAACACTTCTGCCCCATACAATACTCGGGGGGGGGGGGGGATCATTGCTTCAAATGCCTTTATCATTGGTTTGTGTGTCATGTCTCCATATTCTTTATTAAACTTTTTTAGCCCACATGTGGATGAAAAAGCTTTTGCTTTTTGAGCCTCCAAATGAATGCGCCATTTTAGCGCACTATCAAACCAGAGGCCTAGGTATCTATATTCCTTAACTGCCTCTAGTTTGTCATCACCCAAAAAACAATTACTCTTCCCAAAACATAAAACCTTAGTTTTTTCCATATTTACGACCAGTATTTTCCCATCACAATAGTGTTTAAAAGCAGTTAGTTTCCTTTGGAGTCCTATTTCAGTTTAGTCCAGGATCACTAGGTCGTCAGCATATAAAAGGCAAGGCACTTTATGCCCATTCATTCTTGGACTTGCGCTTCTTTCCACTTCAAGTGCCGCGGGAAGATCTGCCAGAAAGATTGAAAATAACAGGGGTGCCAAGACGCACCCCTGTCTAAGACCATTCCCTACTAATATCTTCTGAGTTAGTGCCCCATGCGTATCTCTAATGACCTGGGCCCAATTCCCACTAGGAAGCTCTTTTAGGATCATCAACAAGTCATCGGGTAATCCATATTTTAACATATCTTCCCAAAGTTTATTATGATCCACAGAGTCTAACGCTGTCCGTAAATCAACAAAACCACAATGTAGCTTCCCATTTTGTTCTATTGATTTGCGAGCCAGGGCCCATAGGGCGAAGCAGTGATCTATTGTGGAGTGGTCTTCTTTGAAGCCACCTTGTTCCACTGGTATAATTGCTCTCTCTTCTGCCCAAATGTTTAACCTACCTAATATTATCTTGGCTAAAAAAAATTCTCCAATATCGAGTAGATTAATTAATCTATAGTTCCTTGGTGGTTTGACGTCCCCTTTTTTATGGATCGGTCTAATTATCACACCCTTCCAATAACTAGGTATTATCCCTAGTTCTAGGATTACTGCAAACATGTTGGAGAAGAATTCAGCCCACCAAGGTGTGCGTGACTAAATTATCAGGGCTGGCAGGTTATCTGGGCTAGCAGCTCTTGTTAAGTTATGGGTCTTTATCGTATTAAATACATTTTCTACTGAGAAGTCTGGTTTTAGATCGTCTACTAGACCTCTCCAGTCCCCCTGCGCTTCCTCTTCAATTTCGCACCCCGCTGGGTACAGTTCTTTCAGGTAGACCTCCCAAGCACCCTCTTCTACCACACAGATCATTGAAGCGGCTGAGGCCTCTGATACTGATCGGACTAGATTTCAGAACAGCCGTATGTTCTTAGATTCTATTGCCTCCAGCAATTTCCCCCAACAGATATCCTTATGGGCTCTTCTTGTGCGATTAAGAAGCATGATAGTCTTTCTTCAATTTGGCGAGGTTTTCTGCTCTAGCCTTATCAAATTTTTTACGCAGACTGTGCTGTTCTCTCCTTAGTTCTCTTTTCTTATTTAGACAGTCTGTGTTAAACCAGTTACCTTTCTTAACCTGTGTGTTTTGATTACTCTTGCTGGCCTTTACATCTTTTCTAAGTTCAACCTTGATGCTTTGTACCACTTGGTTTATCTTATCAATATACCAAGCCAGATCTAGACCAGCTGCACATCCTAAAGGTATGTTTTGTTGGAGCCTGGTTAACTTTTCTATATATTCTTCAGTTAGCCGTGTTGAAATTCGCCTAGGATAATCCATCTGTTGTATAATTACTTTCTCTGTGACAATTTCGTGGGAATGTGCCAACTCCAATTCTAAAATATTGTGGTCACTATCTTCTATATGGTTGACCCTGAAACCCTTTATTAAATTGAAATTCCATGCTGGCATAACAACATAATCTATGGGACAATTTTGTGACCCTTGTTTAAAAGTTTTCTTTGCCGGGCGGTCTTGTGGAAACCTGCCATTCAAACAGAAAAAACTCTTGGTCGCTAAATAGTTTCCCAAACTTACATCCTGCCGAGAGCATGAGCTTTCGGGAAACTTTGCTTGGATTATATTGTTGGGTTTCCGAGAGAAGGAGAAGCTCCGTGAACCAGTGCTGTCTGGGCCATCTGGGGGCTGTCAGAAGGCGGTGACAGTGCTCCATTTTCATATTTGTCAGGACGGTGGGTATCAGTGGAATGGGAGGAAAAGTGCAAGCATATAGTCCTGACCAATGCATTGAAAGGGAATTCCGCTGAGAGTTTGGGAGAGGGAATCTGCTTGCAAAGAATCGGCATTTGGAGTTGGAGTGGGTCGCAAGAAGGTCCAGCACTGGTTTCCCCCAATGTGAAAAAATCCTGTCCCGTCGGTCTGGTCCTGCCGGGCGTCTGGATCTAGATTTTACTGCCGGTCGATAGGCAGACAGACTGTCCAGAACATCGCTATGGTCTGGATTTTAGTCGCCAGTTTGGATTTTGCATTTACTCCCAAGTCACCTTCTAGACACAGAGGAAGCGGATGATGATGGTCCCTTAGGGACTGCTCATAGTCCTTCTGAACTTAATGTCGAGGGTCAAGAGGAGGATGAGGACTATTATGGGGAGGAGCAGTACTACCAACATTATCAAGTTCCTCCTACACAATATCAGCATTTTAGATATGTTGATCCACCAAGGCAAGAACCGGCTCAATTACCTACATCTTTAATACAAGACTTACAGGTCATGCTCACGGACTACAGAAAAAGGTTCCCGCCCCAATAGGAACACATTACTGAGCCGCCGCTTCCATCAGCACCATCTGTAGCACCACTTACACCAATACTGCCTCCCCTTACTACTCCTGGAATGACACCATGTCCCATCATCCCTGTTCCTCCTAGAGAGGATCCATTCTCTTCTGAAGAAGAGCCTGAAGAGGGAGAAATTCACAATCCTCCTCCACCCACCGATGAATGGGATAACTATATTATACCTACACCATCTCTTCCTCCTTGTCGTCCTTCTGACTCTCCTCCTGAGGACATTGGGGGTTTTCATAATCTTCTGGACAGGGCTACGTCCTGATTTCATCTGCCCACAATAGTCAAGCAATCCGATTGTTTCCTTTATGACTTTAAAGAACAATCAAGGAAATTAGTAAGATATATACCCATTATAGACCCTATCTGGCAGGAAGTACTTAAAGTAATTAAATCACCGGCCACTGGAGTTCATACCGGAGGAAAATAAACAAGAATTTCATAAGGTCCTTGCTGAGGGAGAGCGCAAATGGTAGACTATGCCATGGACATAGCCGAAACAGGTTTTCAACAACTAGCTGGTACGGCTGTTTTAAGACGCCAAGGATGGCTTAGGGCAACGCCTTTCCGTCCAGAAGTGCAATCAAAAATACTGGACATGGCGTACGATGTAGCCGGTGTATTTGGAAAACATATAGACAAAGCTCTACTAGACATCAAAACTTATACAGACACAGCCAAAGTATTAGTTACCCTACAGTATCGTAAAGTGCCCTTTTGGGGTGCACGAGGACATGGATTTTCAGGCTATAGAGGTACTTTCCAGTGCACACAAAACTATCAATACTTTCAGCTGCAATATCGTCAGGGTTACCAGCAGCAATCCTATTGACAGCCAACAGCATCTGCTTTCTCCAGGCAAGGCTCACGCAGGAAACCAGCATCACAAGCACGTGACTCAGGCAGTGACCACATCAGGGTACCAGTTACTACTCCCTAACCCTCCCCCCCCCCCCCCCCCCCCAACCGGTGCAAACGTTTCCAGTCATATCCATCAATGGAACAATATTACAATGGACAGATGGGTCTTGGATCTCATATCTTATGGCCACGCTCTAGAATTCATCCAGCGCCCACCAAACACTCCACCCAGGGGATTGCACCACCTCATCTTCACTTACTCAAACAAGAATAGAAGTCTATGCAACTGAAAGGGGGAATAGAGAGGGTTCCAGTAGCACAAAGTAGAAAAGGCTTTTACTTCCGCTTCTTCCTGCTACACAAGAAATCGGGAGAGTGGAGACCTATTTTAGACCTCAGACAGTTGAACAAATTCCTCAAAAATCAGACCTTCAGAATGGTTACACTCGCTTACATCCTTCGACGCCTCAACAGCGGGGACTACATGATATCGCTAGATTTAAAGGATGCTTATTTCCATGTCCCTATCCACTCCAAACACACAAAGTTACTCCAATTCACAGTGGCTTGTACCCACTATCAGTTCCGAGTCCTACCTTTCGGCCTCAAATCTGCTTCCGATTTTTCACCAAGTTTCTGGCCCCAGTAGCAGCCACCTTGTGGAACCAGGGTCACCAAGTATTTCCATGTTTGGACAATTGGCTCATGAAAGCTCCATCGGCTCGTCTAGCGGCTGCAGCTACAAGAGATTGCATAGATCTGGTCCGCAAATTAGGCCTTTATATAAACCAACGAAAATCATCAGTTTTTCCAAGTCAGACAATGACGTTCCTAGGAGCCGACTTGGATACCATTCAAAACAAATCTTTCCTTTCGCAAGAAAGGCATGAACGGTTGCAAACCTTGGCTTTCAGACTATCAAAAAGAAAGTGCACTTCTGTGAAGACATACAAATCTCTACAGGGCATTCTCTCCTCGGCAATCGACCTTATGCCACTAGCTCGTCTTCACATGAGAGCTTTGCACGAGGAACCCCAGTGTCCATGGATTCAAACTACTGGACCCTTCGACGTTGTGATAACTCTCACTACAGGCATGAGAGAGGAGTTCGAATGGTGGACCTTGAAGTCACACCTCTCACAGGGCCTCTCTTTTCTGCCGTTGATCCTGAAATTCATAGTCCGCACCGATGCGTCCATGGAAAGTTGGGGAGGTCACCTTCAAGACCTTCAGATTCAGGGAAAATGGTCCTTATCCCAGTGTCAGTTGCACATCAACATGCTAGAACTGAAGGCCATTTTTCTCTCCCTGCAAGCTTTCCTCACTCGGATAAAAGGTTCATCGGTGTTGGTCCATATGGACAACACCACAAGCATGTTTTATATCGACAAACAAGGAGGAACCAAATCTCCGACTCTCTCTCAGGATGCCCAGCAGCTCTGGAGCTGGCTTGAATTTCATGGGATATCCCTAAAAACGTAACATGTTCCAAGGCTTCTGAATACTCTTGCAGACAAGGACCAAAGACAACTGCCATGAGTGGTAGCTCGAACAAGACCAACTGGACAGGATTTTTTCACATTGGGGGAAACCAGTGCTGGACCTTCTTGCGACCCACTCCAACTGCCGATTCTTTGCAAGCAGATTCCCTCTCCCAAACTCTCGGCGGAATTCCCTTTCAATGCATTGGTCAGGACTATATGCTTGCGCTTTTCCTCCCATTCCACTGATACCCACCGTCCTGACAAATATGAAAATGGAGCACTGTCACCGCCTTCTGACATCCCCCAGATGGCCCAGACAGCACTGGTTCACGGAGCTTCTCCTCCTCTCAGAAGCCCAGCCCATCTGTCTGCTACAGACACCAACCCTGTTGACCAGGAACCAAGGTCAGATGTGTCTCCTGGAGACAACATCTCTTCGATTGCATGCGTGGCTCCTGAATTCTTTGAATTTAAGGGTTTGTCAATTGTGCACAAATGTAAAGACATTATCGCAAGATCTTGTGCAGAGAGCACCAACAAGACATACAGACTGAAATGGAAATAGTTCTGCCTAATGTGTCTGCAAAGCAAAGTACGTCCGTGATGATTAGAGCAGCAGACCCTGATGCAGAGGTCTTTGCCCGGGACCAGGGTTCAATTCCCCGCCTCGGCGGGTCTTGGGCTCAAAATTCCACGGACCTGATAATTCTCGCCTCGGTGCCTATTCCAATCATGGAGTCCCACTCTGCAACTCTGGGCAATAGCTAGCTTAATCTCCATAACGGCCCCACAACGCTAAGGATGCCTGGCCTCCACCTTGGGGGTGCCCAGGAGTGGACGCCTCACAGGGAAAGCCAGGATGGGTTCCACTGCGGTATTCGTACAAGCACCTTGAGACCCTTGCGGGTGAGTAGTGCGCTTTACAAGTATCAATTTACATTTTTTTTTTTTACCTCTCTGCTCCAGAGCAGATCCTACCGTACTTACTGTCTTTGGATTCAATCGATTCAAAGGAAAAAGGGGGGCGCTAGAGGGCGTCGGGCAAGATGGCCGCACCTATGTGAGGCTCCGCCAGACCGGGATAAAATCCTTTCAATATCCTGCACATCCTGCCTCTAACACCCTCCAGCTCGATGGCTAACTGCAGTTGAGGCGATGCGGTGAAGAGTGAGGCCGTTTTTGATTGCCGAGCGCTGCGCCTGGACTGTTTCCCGGCGGTTACGTGCTGAACCAGAGCCGGGTCTGGTGGCGCGCGGCCCTCCTCACGGAGCCCCGCGGCTGATTAGGTGTTCTGCGGCTCCTGCCCTTGGACGAGCGGGCAGCGAAGGTGGTCGGAGGTGCACGAAGAGGAGAGCGAGGGCACATTCCATCAGAGCAGTGGAGGTCGGCCGCCCTTTGGTCTGGCGCTCGGCCCTGCTGGAAGCGGTGAGTGGGGTAGGGGTCTAGGCAAGTCCGGGGCTGCGGAGGTGGCGCCGGGCCGCACTGGGCTGCTCTGTGCGAGCTGTGACCGGCGGGGACGCGGGCGGGGTGCGGACCCCGGCGGCTGAGGAGTGCTGGAGGTGCGGTATCGGCTGCGAAGCTACAGGGGGCCGCTGCCTAAGATTGGGAGCCGTTGCTGGGCTCGAGGACGGAGTACGAGAGGGTGCCCGGCCTCCTGCAATAACGATATTTGGCCCTGCTCTGGTGTTGTTGCTGGGCCGGCGGGGGCGCCCGGACACCGCCTGGATCTACCTCCACGTGGGTACTGGCTTCAGATGCGCCACTGATTTGAACTGCGGGAGCGACTGGGTTGATCTCACATCACGGGCTAATACTAGTGATATTGGTTGTAACGATCAGAATACAACATGGGCAGGCCTGAGAGAAACCAGCCCAAGATAAATTTTGAAGCCAGGAAAACTGCAATGTCTTCCTCGCAGGCGCTCCAGGACACTGACTCCGCCGGGGCTGTTGGCGGCACCCCGAACTTGGAAGCCACACTGGTAGCAATGCAGAAAACACTACAATCCATTGAAGGCACCATGGAAGCGGTCAATCACAGACTCGACCACATGGCGATGCAGTTTGACCGGCAAAATGAACAGATGGGCGAAGTCGAACAGAGAGTATCGGCCACGGAGGACGGACTCGCCACGGTGACCACTAAGGTTTTCAACATGGAGCGTGTTTTGGCAGTAATCCAGGCCAAGAATGAGGAGTTAGAAGGGAGGTCCCGACGCAATAACATCCGCGTAACGGGACTACCGGAATCTACAAATGTTGGTAGAATGGAAGAGTTCATGGAGCGAATGCTGATAGACATCTTTGGGTCGGACCAACTGTCCCGGGTATTTATAGTGGAGCGTGCACATCGATCCTTGGCGAAACGACCAGTGCCAGGGGCACAGCCTCGTCCTATCATTGCTCGTATTCTTAACTATAAAGACCGAGATGTAATCTTGCGCATGGCGCGAGAGAAAGGTACTATAGAATATCAGGGCAACAAACTTGAATTTTATCCCGATTTCACAATGGCGGTGCAAACGGCGAGGAAAGAATTTGCTCTGGTGAAACAGCTTCTTCGCACCGAAAATATCCCATACGCCATGTTGTACCCGGCTCGTCTTCTGATTGGAGCCCCATCGGACAACAAAATCTTCGCTTCCCCTAAAGCGGCCATGGATCATGCAAAAAAGCATAAAAAGCGAAAGAGGGACTCGAAAGTGGCGCAGGACGGGGAGGAGGACCTACAGGATGAGGTGGCATGAGCTTTCGAACTAGTACTTATAACTAAATGCTGACTCCCACATTATACGAGTAGAGCTGCCGCTCAGTTTAATGTCGTTCATATTGCTAATGCCTTGGAACCACATACTTTGAATTGCAGGGACTGTGACTCCATCTACATTATTCATGCGGCTGACACTCTTTTTTTTTTTTTTTTTAAGACCTTTATTGTACCTCTAATAGTGAACACAGCTTCAGCCTACAACCCTTTGGGCTGGCCGCAATTTAGTCATTAACATTCTTGAACATCAGGAGAAACACAGCCTTTGTGCCGATATCCCAGGGGTACGGCGGCGTTTAGTAACAATGTGGGTACATAATGCACAGTATAATTAGATATCTGGGTAGGTCCGCGGTTTTTTAATTTTAAAACAAACAAGTTGAAATTGCATCAAACAGTATAGGTGACATGAGCAGTCATGTGTGCATTATTCGTTGTATCCATAACACTTAACAGTTGGCATTTCGGTTCATTCATAGGAAATAGGCACAATTTCTCTGTAACAGACCTTCCGTTGCACTCATCAAGTAAACTACATCCCTTTTACTTCTAGGGCGAAAGTTTTTCTCCATCATATCGGGCACCGGTATTCCTGACCTGAGAGCTTCGCAGAGGATTGCCATCTACTGACCGTAGTCGTTTTCTATTCTCCCACCTCACCAGTCAGGGGGCATACATGATCTCTATTCCACCCTTCGGTAAATAGAACCCTACGGCAAAGTACCATAACAACTCTGGGTGTCTCCTTCATGGATTACTTTCGAGATCGGATAGGTCCTGTGGTGGTTCGCATAGTTGACCCCTGTATTCGTTCCATTTCCCCCATACCCTAGTCCATTTCTTGGGGCATCCTCGATGCACATACACTGCCTTTTCTGCCAGCATGGCTGAGTCTATATCCCTTCCCCATTGTGCGTGAGTGGGCCCTACCCCCGAGCCCCAGTTCCTGGCAATGTTTCTTTTAGCAAGGGCTAGGCCCAATGTTGCCCATGTTTGCATTCCTCGATTCATATCATTGGGCGACCAAATGTTCAGTAAACAACATCTAGGGTCTCTTGGTAATATGACACCACCTGCCTCTGATATTTCGGAGAGTATTCGGTCCCAATAATATTGGATCTTTGGGCAGTCCCATATTATGTGGAAGAACGTGCCCGGGAGGCCGCACCCACGTAAGCAGGTAGGTTCTGGGATACGGCCCAGCCGGTGTAGGAGTGTGCGGGAGTAGTATATTCTGTGTAATATTTTCAATTGCACCAGCTTGATTCGTGATGGAATGGAGGCCTCCCTGGGAGATGCCAGTGCGTACAACCAGTCCTCATCCTCTATGTCCCCCAAGTCTATTTCCCATTTGCTCCGGAGGACAGCCGTGGGGTTGGGCATGTTGTTAATAAGTTTGCAATATGTGAGGGAGATCGCTCTTTTGTCTAGGGACTCAGCAAGGAGTCTATCCTCTAGGGGGGAGGACTCAACCAGTCGGGTGCCTGCTGGGATCGCCCCCTGCAGTGCATGCTTGATTTGTGCATAGCGATACTGTTCGGTGTCCGCCTTCCCGTATTTTTCTTTTAGAGCTGGGAAGGTGACTAGTTCGCCTTTCTTCCACAAGTCCCCGATTTTGGAGATACCAATTAAGTCCCATTGTCGGAAGCCCTTTGTGTTTGCTAGGGTACCCAGTTGCCGTGTGTCCCAAAGTGGCGTTGCGAGCGTGAGTACTCCCTCCCATCCCAAGGATCTCTGCGCTGCGTGCCAGATCTTGATCGTGTGTGCTGTTGGGCCTGTAAGGGTGTGACGCCGTTTGTTTGTGTATAGTGCCCGCATGAGTTGGTCAGGTGGCAGTACAGTTCGGTCAAGGCGGAAGGCCGGGTCCAATTGAGGGGCGTGTATCCACTGGTTAACCACTATCAATTGTGCTGCCCAGTAATACAGTTTGATACAGGGTAGGGCGATCCCCCCGTCATACCAGGATCGGAGTAATTTGGCGAGCGCTATACGGGCCGGTTTCCCATCCCACAGGAGCGTCGAAATTTCTGTGTCTATGGATTTGAAATAGGTAAGAGGGACTGGAAAGGGGGTGTTTTGCAATGCATAAAGAAATCTGGGGAGTGATAGCATCTTAAATAATGCGGCCCTCCCTAGCAATGTAAGCGGTAAAGATCGCCAGTATGTGACGTCCGATTTTAGCCTTTGTAGAGGTTTCAGTAGGTTTTTTTCTATAAATAAGGGTTCTTGTGGCGTGACATAGATCCCTAGGTACTTGAATCCGCTGGTGACTGTCTGCAGGGTGCAGTCTGGGGGCAGTGTCGGCGTGTGGCCTCGCAGGACATAAAGAAGCGATTTGGTCCAATTGATGGTGTATCCCGATACCTCGCCGTAGGCCCTGAGCAGTTCCATCAAAGCCGCCAGCGACTGGGAGGGGGACATCAAATAAACCAGCACATCATCCGCGTAAAGGGAGATGCGATCCTCCCACCCCGTCCCCCATGTGATCCCTCTGATTATTGGGTCCATTCGTACCCGCATCGCCAGAGGCTCAAGTACAAGCGCGAAGAGTAATGGGGATAGAGGACACCCCTGCCTCGTTCCGCGTCCCAGTGTGAATGTGCGGGAAGTGTGGCCGTTGGCTACCACTTGTGCCATTGGCTTGGTGTAGAGAAGCTTAACCCAGTTGCAAAATTTAGGGCCGAAGCCCACTTTCTTGAGGACTGCAAACAGGAACGGCCATTCTACTAGGTCAAAGGCCATTGTAGCGTCAAGGGAGAGGATGGCCGCATCCTCCTGTAAGAGGGGAATACGGTGTAGGACTCCATGGAGGCGTCGTAGGTTAAGTGATGTATTTCTACCAGGCATGAAGCCCGATTTGTCCGGGTGTATCAGGTCTGTAAGGTGGGGCTGCAGTCGTAGCGCCAGAACTTTCGCCAGGACTTTAGCATCTACATTCATTAGGGAGATTGGCCTGTAGGAAGATGTCTGGTCAGGTGGTTTACCGGGTTTATGTATTACTACAATGGTGGCTAGTCGTTGGTCAGCCGTGAGCTCTCCGTTTGATAGGCACTCATTATACATTGGGAGCATGTAGGGAAGTATCTGTCTTGAAAGTGTTTTGTAGAGTTCAACGGGTAGGCCTTTCGGCCCTAGCGCTTTCCCACTATGTAGTGCTGCTACAGCCTTCCCCACTTCTTCTCCTGTGAAGTCGCCCTCAAGCGTCAGTGCGTCTTCTTGTGACAGTGTGGGTAGGGGTATGTCCCGCAGGTATTGCAAGCAATCTTCCTCTGTCCTCCCCCCCCGAGCAGTGTACACAGTCTCATAATAAGTAGCCAGTTCTTCCACTATTTGAGGGGGAGCTGTCACGTGTGTACCATCTGGGCGCTCCACTGCGGCAATCCACCTACTGGCCCTTTCCCTACGTTCGATCCATGCGAGCATCCTGCCCGTCTTGTCACCTAACTCATAGATCCTATGCAGTGTGTTAGTTAACTTTGTCTTGGTTACGTCCTCTACGTATGCCTTGTATTCCCGTGTCGCTAGTGTTAGTGCGTGTGCCGTGTCCACTGTGCTATCTGTGGCATGTGCCAATTCTGCTGATTGAACTGCTGTTTCCAATGCTTCAACAGTGGCCCTCTGTTCTCTCTTGTGTCTGGTAATGGTGGAGATAGCCGGTCCTCTGAGTACCACCTTGAATGCCTCCCATAAGACCGTGGGTGAATCTACTGAGTCTGGGTTTTCCCCAAAGTAATGTGTGGTAGAAGTCTTTAGTGTTTTCAAAATAGTATTGTTTTTGAGATAGCCGGGGTATATCGGGAATATTCTTTGTCGTCTGGTGGGTTGTGTCGTGTAAGTGAGGTGTACCGGGGAATGGTCTGATATCCCTCTTGGCAGGTGTTCCAGAGCCGTGATCTTTTCCGGGGGGATCGTCAAGGTTAGTATATAGTCTATCCTGGAAAGACTGTTATGTGCCCCTGAATGAAATGTGTAGTGGCGATCATGGGGGTGTTTAAGTCTCCACATATCCACCAACCCCACTGCTTCTAGGAAATCTTTAAACAATTGGTTAGGTCTAGTGGCTTCACGAGGAGGGTGCCGATCAATCGCTGTGTCCGATACTGCATTGAAGTCACCTCCCACGATTAATTCACCCTCTGGGAGTTCAAGTAGTAGTTTACCCAAGTCTTGGAATGCTCCTTGGTGTAACGTAGGGGGAATGTAGACTGAGATTATATTATATGGCCTCCCCTCCCATTGACAGTGTACCGCTGCAAATCGACCTTGATCATCCGCCCAGGTGCGTTTGATGAGGAGTGGAGCGTTTTTTTGGGCCAGGATACCAACCCCACGGGAACCTGCCGAGAATTCTGCGTGTGTGATCATCTTGAAGCCCCATCGATTAAGGGCCTTCGAGGTAGTTCCTACCAAATGCGTTTCTTGTAGTAGGGCTAATGTAGGCGCCTTTCTTTTGAGATATTGGAGGACTAAACCCCGTTTAATTTTATGGCCCAAACCATTGACATTCCAGGATAAGATTGTTAGCGTGGGGGCAACTAGTGGTTGCGCTCGGGGGGGGCCGGTGAAGAGTTATCGTGATTAGCCATGGTCATCGGTAGGCTGACGCAGTAGCGCCACTGGATTTAGGTTTAAAGTATTTTTATTAAGGCACAAAAACACGGGGAGGGGAGCAGGAGGTCAAGCAAACATACAGTACAAGAAGCGGAACGTTGCAGCGAGTCAGAAGAAAAATAGGGAGGCAGGGAGCCCCAGAGGGTAACAAGGCAGAGACATAGGCAATAAGGCATTGTGAACGACCCCCCTGTAGACCCCCACTCCCTAGGCAAGGCCGAGCCAGGATAGTATTCCGCTACACAGTAAGAGAGAAGCATACCGTTCCACCAACCCCCCGACCCCAGAAAAGAAGAAGAAAGAAAGCAAAGGAGGAAAAGCAAGAAAACAATACCCCAACATCCCCGTCCGAAAGTCAGCATTAGAAGCATATAGCCCCTCTTCCCACCCCCAATCCCCGGCCCCCAATCCACCCCCTCACTCCGCCGCAGCCGCCGGCGGCGTCAGCCTAAGGAGGCGCAAGTACCGTGGACACGTGAGCTCGTGAAATTCCGTGGACAGCAGTGCCAAAAAGGGGTGCCAGAGCTCCTCAAACTGGTCAACATTCCCAGCCACCGTTAGCGACATCTTCTCCATGCCCAGTACCTGCCAGAGCCTATGCAGCCAACCAGTGATAGAGGGGGCAGTGGGGGTGCGCCAGAGTACAAGTATGTTCTGAACGGCGGAGCCTAGCGCAATCGCAATCTGCCTGCCCCTGCGAGATTTCAGCGGATACATCAAGTCATTGGGGAGGCCTAGCAAAACATACGCGGGGAAGCGCGGAAGCTCGATCTCGAAATGCCTATCCACCTCATCTAAGACTTCCTTCCAATAGGCCGACAGCACCGGGCACTCCCAGAGAATGTGCGTGAGGGTGCCCTCCTTTCCGCAGCCGCGCCAGCAACCTTTATCGCCGATTTTGCGCATCTCATAGAGCCGCTCCGGGGTGTAGTACCAATAGGTGGATACTTTAGTGAAGGTTTCCGTCAGCCCAGTGTGGTATGCAGAGTGCCTCGCCCGATATGCAATCCTGTCCCACTCCTTGTGGCTCAGGGTCCTGCCCAATTCCCTGTGCCAGCGCTCCCTCCCTGGGTTATGGTAATGAAACGGCGGGGGTTGGAGAAACTTATACAGATCAGTGATCAGCTTGGCGTCCGAGGTCCGGGTTACCAACCATCGCTCATAGGGCGTAATCGAACGGGCAGCGACGTCACGCACGGGGGGTTGAAGAGCCCAGTGGCGGACTTACATGTAACGCAGTCTGTCCCCTTCCGTCAGGCCAAACTCCTGTCGGAGCTGCTGGAAGGGGAGCACGCCCTCCGGCCCGTAGATCTGGAAAAGCGCCCTGCAGCCCGCGCTCACCCAGTGGGAAAAGGCTCCCGGCTCCATACCCGGAGTGAAGTCTGGATTGCCAGCAATGGGGGTGAACGGCGATGGAAAGGTGGTGAGCTCACGAAGCTCACACACCGCGTCCCACACTCTTAGCGGGACCCGGGTGATAAAGGAGGCGTAGAGATTAGGCGGCCGGTGAGTGCGCCGCAGGAACGGGACCTCCTGGAGGGTACGGCCTGCAACCGCCTGGTCTTGAAAGAGCCAGTGTTTGTCCGATTCCCACCGGCTCCACTCCACCAAATACCGGAGCTGCGCCGCCTGAAAGTACTTCCGGAGATCCGGGACTCCGAGACCCCCCGCCTCCGGGGCAAGCATGGAGAGGACCCGCTTCATCCGAGGCTTACGGCCCTGCCACACAAAGCGGGAGATGTCTGCCTGCGTCTGCCGTATCCAACCCACAGGGGGCTGGAGAGGTAGAGCGCGAAAAAGATACAGGATCTGAGGCAGTATCGTCATCTTCACCGCCGCGATACGGCCCAGCCACGAGAGCAAGCCCTTGTTCCACCGGCCGAGTTCCTCTTTGATCTTTTTGCCTAGAGAGGAATAGTTAGCTGCGACCATGGCAGGCAGGGAGGGAGCAAGCAAGATTCCCAGGTAAGGCACCGTGGAGGAGGACCACTGCAGAGGAAAGAGGCTCTGAAGGTCCCGCCTGGTGTCGGCAGAGAGTGACACATCCAGTGCAGACGACTTAGTCATATTCATTTTAAAGCCCGCCACGCGGGCAAAAGCGTTCAGTTCCTGGACGCAGGCAGGGAGCGACCGCCTGGGGTCATCCAGGGTCAGCAAGACATCGTCCGCGTATAGGCTGACAACATGCGTGTATTGCCCCATCTTCACCCCAATAGCGTCCGGGTTATCGCGAATCCTCTGCGCAAACGGCTCCATATAAAGGGCAAAGAGGAGTGGCGAGAGGGGGCAACCCTGTCTCGTGCCGCGCTCAATGGCAAAGCTGCTAGAGCTGTGTCCATTGACACGCACTGACGCTGACGGTCTCCTATAGCAGTTAAAGACCATAGTGCGGAACTTCTCGCCGATCCCCAGTTTCCCAAGAACCAGCTCGAGATATGGCCAATGAACCCTATCAAAGGCCTTCTCCGCGTCAACCGATAGCAGCATCCGCTCCCCCGGGACGCGGGAGGCCTTTTCCAGCACGTGCGTCACCCTCTTCGTGTTGTCGACTGTCTGTCTACCGGGTACAAAACCGGCCTGGTCCGCTTCCACCAAACCTGGTAGGTGTAGACCCAGTCTGGCCGCCAAGATTCCCGTGTAAAGCTTGAGGTCCACATTTAGGAGCGAGATGGGCCGATACGAGCCGCACAGGGTCCGGTCCTTCCCCGGCTTGGGGATAACCGACACAGTCGCTGAGAGAAGGTCCGGTGGAATGGCTCCCGGTTCGGAGAAGGAGTTGAACAAGCGAGTCAGGAGAGGCGCGACAGTGGGACAGAAGGTCTTGTAAAACAAGGCCGTATAGCCATCCGGGCCCGGGGCTTTACCATGCTTTAGCCGTGCGATCGCGGTGATGACCTCCTCCACGTGAATGTCCCTCTCCAGGTGGTCCGCCTGGGTGGGGTCCAGGGCCGGGAGGGTCACGGATTCCAAGTAGGCCTCAGCCTCTCCCGGTGGGGAAGGCTCTGCAGCGTACAGCGCCTCATAAAAGGAGCAAAAGGAATCTGCCACCTCCGCGTCACCGGAAACCGGGATCCCATCCGCTCCCACCAGCTCCTTCACCACATTGCGTTGCTGCGCAGCCCTGAGCCTATGGGCCAGAAGCTTACCGCACCTGTCTCCGCCGGTGTAAAAGGCATGCTTCAGACGCAGCGCTGCATACTCCGCCCGATCTAGGTCCAACGCAGAGAGGAGTTTCCGTGCCGCCTTCAGCTGCTTCCAAACACGAGGGGCCCCTGTCCGGCGGTGAACCTGCTCAAGCTCCCTAACCTGCGCCGTCAGTTCCTCCCTCTTGCGTTGGCGTTCCCTGTTTTCCGCCGAGGAAATGGAGATAAACTCCCCCCTGACGACCGCTTTCAAAGCCGCCCACTGCGTTGCCAGGGACGTGTCAGAGTTGTTATTGTGGGTCAGGTAATCCTGGATTACCTCCTCCACTCGCTTCACAACCGATTTCTTATGGAGAAGCGTGTCCCGAAGCCGCCACATCCCTCTAGAGGGGGGGGCCGCCGGCCAAGCAAAGATTCCGGAAACCGGTGCGTGGTCGGACAGGGACAAGACCCCGATGTCTGCCGCCGTGGCGGCCGAACAAAGCGGTCCGCTCACCAAGAGGTAATCCAACCTCGAATAAGTGCGGTGCGCGTGGGAGAAATATGAGTAGTCCCTATCGGTGGGGTTCATGGTGCGCCAGAGGTCATGCAGGTCCATCTCCGCAATCTGGTCCCGTACCGCTCTAGAAAGCTCCCCTGTCTGCGGAAAGCGCTGGGCAGACCTATCCAGGGCGGAGTCGAAGACCATATTCAGGTCTCCTCCCAAGATGATATGGCGGTCGGGCGAGGCAGTAACGTCCACCAACACAGAGTCCAGGAAACGATCCTGGTGGTCATTTGGGCTGTATACCGAACCAACCGTAAAGGCAACACCTCCCAAACGCATGCGATACACTAGAAGCCTTCCCTTCTGTTCAGCATGTTTATGCAACACCTCCCCCCTGAAGGAGCTGGCTAGAAGAATGGCCACCCCAGCAGTCTTAGTCGCAGCAGAGGAAAAGAGTTGCGTAGGGAACTTGGCAGAGCGCAACCTATGGCAATCCTTGGAAAGTAAATGGGTTTCCTGCAGGAGGCAGATATCCGCCTGCGACCCCTCCAACAGGGAAAGGATCGCCCTACGCTTCACGGGGTTATTCAGACCCTTAACATTAAGGGTCACTACTTTCAGGGGCGGCATCGCCTCCAGGGAACCAACGCGCTATGCAGCGAGCAAGGGATCAGTGGAGGGGGCGCGCGGGGCAGGGGCGCAGGGAAGGCCAGAGGTAGCATCGCACATGTTCGGACAGCTTCGGACGGGACCCCCCCCCACACCAAACCAACAGTTAAACCCCCCCAGAACCAACCCATGGCAACCAACCAAAACAAAAAAAAACAGGAAACAACACCCCATAGTCTCAGTCTAGCCCAAGTGGGCGAGTCTGCAGAAAACAGTCAAGTGGACGTCCAGCCACACACCTCCCCCCCCGCCCCCCCAGCCCCCCGCCCCAGCCCAGCATCGGTAAAGCTAAGAGTCTCTCCCCCCGGAGAAAAGTTAGGCCGTCAAGGCCACACCAGTAGCTTCAGGCAAGTTCCTGGCCGCAGTCCTCAGGGCCTCCTCCATGTCCGCTCTGATGGTGGGCGAGTCTGGACGACTCGCCATCGCTGACGATTGGCGCCTCCTCGATCTCCGTCGGCCCCGCCGCTCGGGGCGCCGCCATGCGGGTGTAGCCCCTTCCTCCTCCGTAGCAGTAAGGCCCAGTACTCCACAGACATCTTGTAAAGAGCGCAGCTGATGCAGCACCCCATTCCATCGAAAGATACGACGGAAGGGGTGACCCCAGGAATAGGCTGTCTCATGCTCTCGCAGAAAGTCCGTAGCGATGCGGAAAGACCTGCGCTTCTGCAGTGTGATGGCGGACAGGTCCTGATAGAGCGCCACAGGTCTTTCTCGGAAGGTCAGCGGCTGCTTCCTGCGGGCCTCCGTCATGATGCGCTCTTTTAGGGGGAAGTCCGGCAGGAATGCCAGGATATCAGGCGGGGGTGTCGTTGACTGGCGCTGGCGGCCCACCCTGTGTGCTCTGTCAATGCGGATCGGGAAGTCCGCTTCTTCCTCCAAGATGTCGCGGAACAGGTCCTGCAGATAGGCCACTAGGTCCGCACCTTCATCCGCGGATGGAACACCTCGCACCCGGATGTTATTCCGCCTGGACCTGTTCTCGAGGTCTTCCGAGTGGGCCTGGAGCTCGACACATTGCTCCCGGAGGCGGAGGACGTCCTGCTGGAGATGAGTTATCTCTTCATCGCGACGTTGGGCCGCCGTCTCCACAGCATCGACCCGCTCGCCCAGGCCTTCGACTTCCCTGCGCACTTCCCGGACCTCTCCAGCCACTTCGGTCTTAAGAGTTTGAAATTCCTCCTTGAGGGAGCTGAATAAGTCCTCCATGAAGGACCTCGTGACTGGTGGCTCGCCCACGGCTGCGTCCGTCGATGCCCGGGAGGCCCCCGGGGACGGCTGTGTCCTGTCGCGTAGTTGCTGGGATCTGCCGAGCATTTCCGGTAAAGTGCGATCTCCCCGTGCCGCACCACGTCTCCCGGTCATCTTGGCCCCCGATGAAGCCCAGGGTCAGTTGCTGTAGGCGAGCGCCACCGCTCGCGGGCATTAGTTATGAGGCCCTCGTCGGGGACAAGGGTAGTGCGTCACAGGCGACAAGATGGCGGCCCGGGCCTGGGCAAGCAGACCCCCGGGCCAGCAGGGCGGGCAGCAACGTCCAAAGTGGAGGCCTCCAGCCCCGTACTCCCAGGGAGGGCAGCGGATGAGTCGGTACCAGGACGAACCGGGGCTCCCGTGTGAGGAGGGCGCAGGCAAGGGTCACTGGGCTCAGCTACACCAAGACAAGATGGCGGGAGGGTGGAGCCCAAGAAGGCAGCCCGGGCCAGCAAGTCTGTGGGCGACCCTCAAACAGCAACGGGTCCGGAAAGTGCGGGACCGATGTCTCCCTTCACCACCAGTCGATTTGCCCGGCTCGGGCACTGCTCGAACTCCGCCATCCAGTGCCTCCGGGCGCGGAGTTCGCAAAGCGTCACCCCTCGAAGCCCAAGGTGGGGGGAGGGTCGCCGGCTCAGGGCTGGGGTTCGTCGCCCAGCAATAGTGTTTGCCACTAGGGCACCTGCCAGGAAGCCTCCTCACTCCGCGGAGTCCGTCTATTCCGCTTCCCCGGGATCTCCGGCTTTCAGCTTTTCAGCACTCGGCCCAGCCGAGGCGCGCGGACAGCGCCGCCGTATGCTCCGCCTCCAGGCTCTTCTCCTCGGGGTGACCCGGGCTCCACTCCTCGGAGCGATCTCCGAATAAACTTTTCGGGGACTTCCCTCGAGGCCACAGAAATCAAAGTGGTATCAAAATGTGCCCCACGAACTCCGGCACAGTTCTCTCACCCGCAGTGCAGCCGCGGGGGGAGAGAAGCGCAGGAATCGGGGCTCGGGCTGAGCTGGGCCGGAGGAGCTACGGGAGGAAGCGTCCGCTCACCCCGCCATCTTGGCCACGCCCCCGCGCCACTGGATTTAAATTGTGGGCCGAGGCACGACGTATGTGGGAGTGTATAACGTGGTCCCGCGTGTCAAGCAGTGTGCATACGGTGTAAGCGCCCCGTCGCGGTGGACGTGACTGAGGATTCCTAGTTGATCTCTTCGGCCAGGCCGACGTGCCTAAGTGGGTGATGAAGAAACGGTGCCTGTGATGCAATGTTCGAACAGAAACAGAAACAGAAAATTCCGTAGTACTAACTTCCCCGTCCCTAAACGCCTCCCCCCACCCTGCCTCCCTACCCGGCGGACTCAGAACTGCCCGCCTCCCCAACTCAGCAGAGTGCTTTAACCCATGTCCCAACAGTGTACTTGCGTGTAGGGGTCACGAAGTCCGAGGTGCACATGACCCTCCTCAGAGGGTGGGTCCGTTTCCGCCCCATGTCCAGAGCCGGCTTCTGACAATGTCCTTCTGCATTTGCAGACCCGTAGGTGGAAGTCCTTACTTGTTCCAACTGAGTCACTTCAGGCCAGAGCCACCCTGCTCCGGGTTCTGTGAATCCTCCACAGTGGGAGTGAAGAGTTCAGGGCTACTTATCGCTGCGTCATCTGCGTGGCGGCCGCGGTCTCTTCCGTTGCGACGGTGTCCATCTTTCTTCCTCCAGCCTTCGAGCCAGTCGTATGTTTCCTCCGGGGATTCGAAGAACCATGTCTTCCCCTCCGCCACCACTCGAAGCCTTGCCGGAAACAGCATGGAGTAGGGTAATTCACGGGATCGCAAGACTTTTTTGACTTCCAGAAAGCTCCGGCGTCGTTTTGACACCGCAGCAGTATAGTCAGGGAAGAAGGAGATCGATGAGTTCTGGATTCGGATTTGTGGGGAGATCCGTGCAGTCTGAAGAATGACGTCCCTGTCCCTGAAGTTGAAGAGGCGCGCTAGCACCGGTCTCGGGGGTGCTCCCGGCTGGGCCTTGCCACCAGGCACTCTGTGCGCCCTTTCCACCGAGAAGAATGCGGAAAGCCCCTTGGGTTGCAGCCTGGTTTTTATTAGGTCTTCCACGAATAGGTCCATTGCCTGGGTGCCTTCACTTTCCGGAATACCTAAAATGCGCACATTATTGCGTCGTGCGCGTCCTTCTTGGTCGTCCAGCTTCTCGGCCAGCATTTTGTTCTCTGTCTCAAGTCGGGAGACCGTCTTCGCCAGCGTTGCTGTGTCTCCCACTAGTGTTTTCGTGGTTCGCTCCACCTCCGTCACTCTAGCGGTGATTTTTTGAAAGTCTGCACGGAGTAAGGAGACGTCTGTTGAAATGGAGCCCACAGTAGTTTGCACGCGGCTGACACTCTTGATACTTGAGTATGATTTAAGCATTGGGTACCTTGAAATTGCAGAGATTATAACCTTGGCCTTCTACGCATACAATTATCATTGAGGAATTGCACTGTTGGTGGCTATGTTTGGGGGTTTGGTTGCCGAATTGGTATGGCCATTAATATGTTTAAAGTGAACTGCGGGTTGCACTAAGGCGATGCTTGAGACATTCATAAGGTGCTTGCCGACCGCTATGCGAATATAAGAATTTGATATCCTTGAGGCTATGTAGCTGGGGTGGGGGGGTGGGGGGATGGGATGTACATATAGCCTACCCGGTCCGCTCCTGAGTTAGTTTGCTAACGGGAGCTGAGCGCCTCTACGCCCCCACATATGGGAGTTCCCCACACAATAATGGTTGCACTGTTGGGGTTTTGGGGTCTGGGGGGTTGGGGACAGCTTTGGCAGGTTGGGGGTGCTGAAGAGGGTGGAGGGGGGATTGGGGGTTCCCGGAGATTTCAGGTTTGGGCGGTCTGTTTCATTGTCTGTGGCGGGAGGTTGTGATGGACTGAAAATGGGTTGGGGCAATGTTGGTCAGTATGTCGCCTTGATTGTAAGGCAGTTCCTGCAGATACTCGCCTGCTTGATTGCTGTATGCTTTGCACTTGTTGTTGGGCACTGGAGTTGTTTTACAGTTTTCAGGGTATTCTAAATGTCTGGTCCTATGGATGGGGGGGTAAACTTACCTGTATCACTTGGAACGTGAGGGGATTGAACCGTCCACAGAAAACTAGACAAATGTTAGCATTTATGAATAGGCATGGTGTACAGGTGGCTTTCATTCAGGAGACACACCTTAGGGGGAAGGCGGCTGACACTGTGGGTAGGCAATGGGCTGGCACCAGACTCGCGTCGAATTACTCATCTTATGCAAGTGGAGTTATGATCCTAATCAAAAAAAATGTACTGTTCATTCCCCTACATGAGGAAATTGACAAGGATGGCCGATATATCATTTTACATGGAAAGCTGTGTGGAACACTGGTTACGCTGATTAATGTATATGGTCCGAATATTGATGACCCCGACTTTTATGTCAATCTGTGGAATAAGATCTATATGTTGCCCCCCTCGGCCATCATTTGTGGAGGGGATTTGAATGTCACTCTAGATGGAGCACTGGACAGGAAAAATTATAGGCCTTATGTGCATAGTAGAGCTGCTGAAGCGGTGCGTGATGGTATGAGCGGGTTTGGGTTGGTGGATGTGTGGCAGCTAGGACACCCTGGGATGAGAGAGGGCACTTGTTATACATCAGCACATGACACGTGGTCGAGACTGGACTATTGGTTGGTCACCCGGGATGTCAGCGGTTGGGTTATGACTGTAAGACACCTGCCTCGAACGATCTCTGATCATGCTCCTGTTTGCATGGAGGTATGGATGCCATCGCATGCTCCGGCCCCCTTCTCCTGGCGAAAGGGCCAACAGGATTTTCTTATGCATCATATAACGGAGGGGGAGTTTCGGGATGCGATAGCGGCCCTGCCAAATGGTAAGGCAGCTGGAACTGATGGTTTACCATCCGAATTCTATAAAGAATATGTGGATCTCTTGCTTCCACACCTGGCGATGGTTCTGGAGGAGGCTTTGGAACAGGGTCAGTTACCGGCTACGATGAGAGAAGCGCTTCTGGTGGCACTGCCAAAACCGGGTAAACCGCGAAATAGGTGCGAGTCATATCGACCCTTGTCCCTTATAAATACCGATGTTAAAATCATTGCCAAAGTGCAAGCGACACGTCTGCGCCTGCTTCTCCCGGTTATGGTGTTACCGGATCAGTCCGGTTTTATCCCCCTCCAATCTACCACTCACAATTTGAGAGCTCTGTTTGCGGTACTACATCTCCTCAAACCAGAATTGCCTGCGGTGGCTGTAATTCTAGACGCCGCGAAAGCATTCGACTCAGTTGCATGGCGGTATATGATAGCGGTACTGCACCGTATGGGAGTGCCTTTTTTCTTTACCTCGCTAATCACTCTGCTCTACACGAATCCCATAGCGCGCGTACGAGTTAACGGTCATGTATCGGCACCATTCCCTGTCCGGAGGGGGACTAGACAGGGCTGTCCTCTTTCGCCTTTACTATTTGCTATTGTGTTGGAACCTCTGGCGTGTGTTTTGAGGCAACGATATGCTGATGCGGCCCTGAAGTTCCCTTTCAGGTCCCTGGCGGTGTCCATGTATGCCGATGATATGGTCCTCTACGTGCGAGAACCTGCTCGACATCTGGAATCCATACTTCGGGAATTCATTCGGTTTGGGCGCCACTCGGGCCTTTCCATCAACTGGGAGAAATCTATTATGCTGCCACTCACCGACATCACACTGCCTTGTCCCTTGGAATTTCCATTGGAATGGGCGACAGAACCGGTGCGTTATCTAGGGATTTGGATGCATAGAGATAGCCAAGAAATAATCCGGGCTAACTATGGAGTGGCCATTTCCAAATTGGAAGACCAGGTGGCACGTTGGATTCGGCTCCCTCTCACATTCGCTAATCGGGTATCTCTGATCAAAATGGTGATACTTCTGAAATTTTTATATCTTTTTGTTAATATTCCTCTCGCACTGGCGTCGCATTTCTTCACCAGACTGCAATCCTTGTTGATTACCTTGACCTGGGCTGGAAAGAAACCACGAGTGAAGTGGGAGGTGTTGACTAAGCCATACGGCCTGGGGGGCTTCGCTATACCAGACATGAAACTGTACTATCTTTGCGCCCAGGCACACTTTGCCACCTACTGGCTGTCGGCCCCACCATATACGCCTCACGTAGCACTCGAGGCTAGTGCGGTCATGCCAATTCCCCTAAAGGCGATGATAGTCAATCCACACTCGGTATTTGATAAAGGGGAAGTGGACACGGTGCAATCTACCTCTAAAGCTTGGCGCGAATTGGGTAGACGGGCAAACAGACTGCCGTTGTATGCCTCAAGTATGCCATTGCTGTATCATGCAGAGATCTCGGTCTCGAGCGAAATTGGGGCTCTACATGTGTTACAGGGTGCGGGGATGCACACTGTAGGGGATCTCTTCCCAGGTGCCATGTTCCTCTCCTTACAGAAATTGTTGGAACAGTCCCCTAACACTGCTATGTCTACGTTTATATATGTTAGGCTCCGTGCTGCCATACATACCTTATATCCTACGTATCCGGAAGAACCACCGGCGCTGGGAGCTTTACAGTTGCTATATACCACAACAAATAGAGCAAAATTACTCTCCAGACTATACCGAGCCTCGCAAGAGGATGAGGGAGGAGGCGCGGTGACAGCCAAAGCTAGATGGGATGGGTGCTTACCGGAACCGCTCACTGATGATGAGTGGTCAGAATGCTGCTCCATGACGGGAGGATTTGTGGCCAACGGCAATTTTCTCCTCATTCATTATAAATTTTTGCACCAATGGTACTACACGCCAGTGCAGTTGGTTAAGTATGGGCTTCGTGATACGTCTCAATGTGTCCGTTGCGGTATGGAAAATGCAGACTTTGTACACCTGGCCTGGGGATGTGCACGTGTGTATGCCTTCTAGGTTGCTGTGACTGAGGCACTCTCTAAAATGACGTCGACTGATGTTGTGCTGGACATACGCTTGTGCTTGTTGGGTTTGGCCTCCGGTGTGCCAGCGGGTGTGAGGCGCTTGATAGTGCTAGCACTGCAAATTGCTAAACGTAGGGCCTGGGGGGGAGACGAGCACCCGATGTTCAAATATGGTTGAAAGACATGGCATATCAACTGGTATGCTATTATGAGGGACTTCCTGCAATGTCTCGACCACGTGTTATCTGGGGCCGATACACGGCATACATGCTCTCCCTGGTTGATGATGATAGTGCTGAAAGTATAAGCGGGGATTCACCGACAGGTGAGGGGGGTCCTGAGGGGCTTTGCGTTTGCAATGCCTGTTATACAGTAGTGATTGATGCGCTGTGCTTCTTCCCCTCTGCACAGGTTGTCTCTTGATAATTGATAGCATGGACGTGTGGCTTTCCCCTCCGTGTGCCAGTGGCTTGTATCCTACACTGGGATGGGTGTTCACGGGCTGCGGGATTTGACCAACTGGTTTACTGATTGAATGCATATTGTACGTTGCTTGCCCTATACTCTTCTATATTACATGACGATGCTATGACCTGAATTCTGGGATGTTTGGGTGGGGGGATGTTGGGGGTCTGGGTTGCTGTTCCTATAAAATCACAAAATGAGACTGCTTTCAATATGTATAATAATACAAGGTACACGCAATGCCTGGAGCAATGTATATCGTTTGCTTTTGCTTATATCACACAGGATTACCGGATGTCATCGATTATATGCATCATATTATTCTCCATTTGTTTGTTTGCAGCCGGCCCTCTTTATGGGTTGTAGGCTAACTGCTGTGTGCTTGTATCAAGTGAAATAAAGGTCTTCCAAAAAAAACAAAAAAAATCGATTCAAAGGAAAAAACTTATAAAAAAATAAATAAAAAAAACCTAGGGATGAAAGGCAAAGTCGAAGTCCCAAAAATTTGGGAGGAGGTAAACGGGGGCTGACCTTTGATGCCAAAAATTATTAATTTAATTTTTCTACCTGTTTATTTGTAGATAGTTGTCCGGCGTCTAGATCTCCACAATCCCCCTATCATTTGCAAATAGACACTCATGACGTATCTTCAGTTTGCAGCTGGCTGTCACTGACTAAAGACTGCTGTGCCACACAATTATCAAGAAAGATAAGAAACAAACAATACAGAGCAGATAGCAAGAAGTGCAGGTGACGAGTGAGCCGGCATTAAAGGATACTACAGTACAGGAAGTCCTAAGGAGATATATATATTAAAAAAAAAAACAATGTGCCACACAGAGCCATGCTTAAACAAGTTCCTTCCTCATGCCTTGCAGCCTTACCGATCTTAATCCGGACGCTCTGGAACACCCGCAGCCCCTCGTCCTCCATCCCGATGCCCCTGGTCTACAGCTGCAGCAGCTGTTCTCCTCCGGTCCAGCCGCGGCTGCTCCCATGCGCGCGCGCCGCCCGCAAACACACCCTGAGCTCGCGGCAACAGACGACTCCAGCTGCGGCGCTCGTGCCACGGCCCCAGCGCTCACCCACCGCGCTACTCCACGCCCACGCCTCAGACACCCATTGACTAACGAGGGGAGGGGAAGGGACTGCGGGAGGGGGGACGGCCTCACTGACAACGGGAGGGGGGACGGGCTCACGGACAGTGGGAGGGGGGGGCGGGTTAACGGGCACACGGACAGCGGGAGGGGGGGCGGGAACCGGCAAACGGACAGGGGGAGGGGGGGGCGGGTACGGACAGCGGGACATCGCGCAACCTACCCCTGCAAACAACACTTCCAAAATGGCGAAAACAAAGCGTTAAAAAAAAATAACCACCGCCGCATGACGATCGCAAGGGGGGTGGATGAGTAAAAATGGCCGGAACGCCCACGAATCTGCTCCGGTAATGACGGACAGATCTCTCTTCCAATGGCTAGCCTCCATTTATGGAGCTAGCCAATGGAAGAGAAGGCGGGACCAAAGCCAGTACTGTTCTAACATTAGATTTCGCGTGCGCGAACGCTGCTGCGCAGTGGACGCCAGGGGAAACCTAAAGAAAGGGTTTTATTAAAGTAAAGCCAGCCTTATTGTACTTAGTTATTAAATGATCCTAATGATGAGATTTTTTTATATAGCCAGTTTTCTTGTGGCAGCTGTTAGACTGAGGAATAGCCGTAAGGAAAGCCCATAAATAATTAACGGGGTTTTAGATTACTTGCTTTTTAATCTTTTCTAAACTATTTTAATTACGGTCGAAATTTTTATGTTGCGTATATTGAATTTTTGGATGCACTGTCACTTTTGCCCTAAAATGCACTGTATTTTGACCAGTACTGTATTGCACCTTTTGCACGTAGACTGTTGTGGCCGGATTACATTATATTGTTGGCACTGTATTTTGTATTTTTGCTCTTATATGTTTGTATGTTTGTGCTGTACTTTATTTCAAGGCCTTTCGTTTTGCAATAAGTATGAAAGGAGTCAATTAGGCATTGCAATCCTTTTGGTGTTTGTGATGTTAATATGGTGTCAGCGAATAGAAGTGCTGGTACCAAATCTCCCCCTAATTTAGGTGCATCATTCTTGCAAATATTCAATAATTTCTAACTTTCATGATTAAAAGAGCCCTACAACTGAGTAATGTGCAAGTAATATAGTAATTTGAATAGCACAGAAAGAGGAGACCCCAGCAGTATTTCTGCTTGTGAGGCACTGTAAGAAATTGGGTTATGTGCAAAGGATATGAGTCCTTCACAAGTAATAGATCAAAATGTTCTCTTTATTGGGAACCAACTACCCTATTATCTCACTACTAGATGTTCTGAGGTTAGCGAAGTAGAGCAGTCCAAGGCCTACTCAGGGGAGGTGGTATTGGCTAGCATTTTCAAATCGCTGGCATGCAACAACACTATAAATTATTTTCCAAGGAGTGTTTACATTTTTTTTATTCTGAAAAGGCAAAAATATAATTCTTATACTCACACTTCGAAATATTACTCATTAAATTAAGAATATTTAAATCTGGGACATGGAAATACCCTTGGTTACACCCTCATATTATTATACGCCCTTCGTGTGCCCTGAACCCCAGCATCTCAATACACCCCAAAACGAATATCAGAAATCTCCCAACTACTGTTCTTGTCCAAAATCCTAGAACAACATGTGCTGAAGTCCCTGGCCTCATTCCTGGAGTCTCACCATCTCTTCCAGGAGCGTCAGGCAGGGTTTCGTGCACACCACAGCACCGAGGTGGTGATGCTCTCGGTGCTGGATGAGCTTAGGGGGATGGTTGACAGTAAAAAACCGAGCGCCCTGATACTTTTAGATCTTTCAGCGGCGTTCGATACTGTCAGCCATACCCTGCTCCTGGATAGGTTGGCCATGTTCGGGATTCGGGACATGGCCTTTCAGTGGCTTCAATCCTTCCTGTCGGGTAGGACACTGCGGATTCAGCTGGGGGATAGTTTATCGGAGGTGGGCAACCTGACGTGCGGAGTCCCACAGGGCTCCGCACTATCCCCCGTATTGTTTAATCTTTACACACAACCATTGATCAACTCCCTGGTAAACATGGGCTGTTGCGTATTTAATTACGCTGACGACACCCAGTTGCTACTTAGCATAGACAATACGGTCTCTGTGCAGAAGTATGCACAGGATATCCTCAGATTTGTAGTCAGTTGGATGACGGCAAATCTGCTGAAAATCAATCCTGAAAAAACTGAGGTTCTAGTGGTTTCGACTATAAGTTCTCCATGGAGTGATTTATACTGGCCTCAAGAACTGGGTCCCACCCCAACACCTTGTGACAAGGTGAAAAGCCTTGGAATTAAGATTGACTGCGAATTGTCAATGGCCAGCCAGATTTCCTCCGTTGTGGGGACTTGTACTGGTCTAATCAGACTATTGCGCACATTAGTTCCCCTTCTTTCCCCATCCATGCTTCGCACTGTAGTCTCTGCCACAATCCTTTCAAGGCTGGACTACGGCAACGCTCTCTATTTAGGTCTACCGAAAAACCTGACCAATAGATTGCAGGTTGTTATGAATGATGCTGCACGACTTATCTTCAGACTCCCAAGAACATCCCATGCCTCTCCTTTGCTACAGAGCCTCCATTGGCTTCCTATTAGGCAAAGGGCAGAGTTTAAAAGCCTTTGCACGGCCCATAAGGCTATTTACGGGCAAGCACCTACCTACATCAAGGAACGATTGGAGGTCTATAAACCTGAACGAAGATTGAGGTCATCTGACGCTCAGTTGTTAGTCTGCCCACGGTTTAAACTAGCAACGAAGGGTGGGATATCCTTCTCAGTTTTAGTTCCTCAAATCTGGAACAGACTACCCGAGTCCCTTCGCAAAGAAGGTAACCTCCTACGCTTCAGGAAATCATTAAAAACACTTCTATTCAGGGAGGCTCTGGGTTCACATTAATCTGCACAATGCGACTGATTCTCCGATCTGCTAAAGAGTTGATCTGAAAGAGACACGTTAGTGATAGATTCCTTACCTTAGAATATCCCCAGGCGTCAGACTGGATCCGGAAATTTTTGCGTAGCAATGCACAAGTTACTACTTGTGTAACGATATATCTGTAAGAGACATTAGTTAGTGATAGATTCCTTACCTTAGAATATCCCCAGGCGTCAGACTGGATCCGGAAATTTTTGCGTAGCAATACCCCTGCGCGCTGTTAGGCGTCGTCTGCGGCTCCGCGTCCGTCGTCGGCGTCGTGAGCGCCGGGATGACGTCATCGGAGTATATAGACGGCGCCCATGCGCGCTGACGTCAGTTCTGATAACACAGCTTTTCCGCGCCAGATACGCAGAGCCATGATAGAACTAACACTGGTGCCATGAAACTAGGGCCCTGAAAGGGGATGACCTTAACCCTAAATATCGGATCGCAGAACGGGGAGGATGGGAGGGCGGTAAGGAATCTATCACTAACTAATGTCTCTTACAGATATATCGTTACACAAGTAGTAACTTGTGCATCTGAAAGAGACACGTTAGTGATAGATTCCTTACCTTAGAATAGATACCCCAGCAATACCAACCCCGCGGTGGTGGGTCTGCGAACCAATATCACACCAGAAAGTCCTGGAGGACGGAACGGCCAAAGAAGCCATCCCTCCGGACTTGACTGTCCAGGCAGTAGTGTCTTGCGAACGTGTGCAGCGAGGCCCACGTGGCTGCCTGACAGATGTCCTGCAGGGGGACACCGCGGCCCAGGGCAGTTGTCGTTGCCGTGGCCCGAGTGGAGTGAGCCCGCAATCCAGCCGGGGGCTCCTTCCTCGCCATGGAGGAGCATGCTTGGATGCACAAGATGATCCACCTGGAGATGGTCCTCTTGTGTACAGCCTTTCCCTTCTTCGCGCCCACGTAACCAACGAAGAGTTGGTCATCCACCCGGAATTGGCGAGTGCGGTCCAAGTAGTAGGAGAGCGCACGTTTTGGATCCAGACGGTGGAGCCTCTCCTCCTCTTTCGAGGGATGCGGAGGCGGAAAGAAGGTGGGCAAGGTGATGGACTGCCCGATGTGGAAGGCCGTGACAACCTTGGGCAGAAAGGAAGGTCGTGTACGCAACACCACCTTATCAGGGTGAACAGACAGGAAAGGCGGAGAAGAAGAAAGAGCCTGGAGCTCACTCACTCTCCTGGCAGAGGTGATGGCAACCAGGAAGGCCGTCTTCAGCGTAAGGAGGCGAAGAGGACAGTTATGAAGTGGCTCAAAGGGAGCACACATCAGATAGGTGAGAACAAGGTTCAAGTCCCACTGGGGCATCACGAAGGGAACAGGAGGGAACATGTGTGTGATGCCCTTCAGAAATCTACTCACTATAGGGGACTTGAACAAAGAAGGCTGATCAGGTAGCCTCAAGAAGGCTGAAAGAGCAGAGAGATACCCTTTAAGAGTGCCCAGAGCAGAGCCCTGCTGGGCAAGGGAAAGAAGAAAGAGCAGCACTTCCGAAAGGGGTGCAGAGAGGGGATCCACAGCCTTTGCTGCGCACCATGCCACAAATCTATTCCACCGGCAGGCGTATACCGACTTAGTGGAGGGACGCCTGGCTGCCAGAATGATGTCACAGACTTCGGGAGGCAAGTCAAATGGCCTCAACTGCCGCCGCTCAATCTCCAAGCTTGTAGGTGGAGACTGGACAGGTTCGGGTGCAGGACCGTCCCCTGCTGCTGCGACAGAAGGTCCTCCCGAAGAGGCAGACGAATCGGGGGATCGACTGACATGCTGAGTAGCTCGGGATACCAGTATCTTCGAGCCCAGTCCGGAGCCACAAGGATAACCTGGGCCCGGTCGCGCTTGATCTTCTTCAGCACTCTGGGCAGAAGTGGTATAGGCGGAAAGGCGTACAACAGGCCGCAGCTCCACTCGCGACGAAAAGCGTCTCCGAGCGAGTGCCGCCTTGGAAACTCCAACGCGCAGAACTGCTGACATTGCGCGTTCTCTTCTGTGGCGAATAGATCTAACCAAGGCTCTCCCCACTGTCGAAAGAGACCTTGCGCCACGTCCGAGTTCAGACGCCATTCGTGATCCATCATGCACCGGCGGCTGAGTTCGTCCGCCCTGGCATTCAGAGAACCTGCCAGGTGTTGAACCACCAGAGTCACGCCCTGATGTTCCAGCCACTGCCAGAGGCGCAGAGCCTCCTGGCAAAGGGTCCACGACCCCACACCGCCCTGTTTGTTGCAGTACCACATGGCGGTGGTGTTGTCGGTGAACACTTGCACCACGCTCCCCCTGACAGAGGGGAGGAATGCCTTCAGTGCAAGACGAATCGCCCGCAGCTCCAGAAGGTTGATGTGGAGCCGGGACTCCGCTGGAGACCAGAGGCCTCTGATCTCCGCCTCTCCCATGTGGCCTCCCCAGCCCTGGAGGGACGCGTCCGTCACAACTACGTGCTCCGGCTGGGGTAGAGAGAGGGGTCTGCCACTGACCCAGTCGCGGTCCGTGAGCCACCACTGCAGTTGTCTCGCAGTGCCCTCCGAGATCAGGACATGATCGGACAGGTTGCCCTGATGCTGGGCCCACTGAAACTTCAGGTCCCACTGCAGAGCCCGCATCCGCCACCTGGCGTGACGCACCAGAAGGATGCAGGAGGCCATCAGTCCCAGAAGCCGCAGCGTCAACCTGACCGAGACCCGGGATAACGGCCCGAAGACAGGAATCAGAGCCTGAATATCCCGAACCCGCTGCTCGGGTGGGTAAACCCGAAACTGCGCCGAGTCGAGAACCGCTCCGATGAAAAGGAGCTTCTGAGAGGGACACAGGTGTGACTTCGGCACATTGATGGAGAACCCCAGCAAGTGCAGGAGGTCGGCCGTAGTCTGGAGGTGGCTGACGACTGTCTGGGGCGAGCCCGCCTGCAACAACCAGTCGTCGAGGTAGGGGAAGACTGACACCCCTTGCCTGCGCAGATGGGCTGCGACCACCGCCATCACCTTCGTGAACACCCGTGGGGCGCTGGTAAGGCCGAAGGGGAGCACGGTAAACTGAAAGTGCTCGTGGCCTACCGTGAACCGCAGGTAACGCCGGTGGGCCGGCAGGACGGGGATGTGGAAATAGGCGTCCTGCAAGTCCAACGCTACCATCCAGTCTCCTGGGTCCAGGGCAGCCAGGACCTGAGCCAAAGTGAGCATCTTGAACTTCTCCGTACGGAGGAAGCCGTTCACGTTCCGCAGATCCAAGATAGGGCGTAGGCCCCCTTTGCCCTTCTTGGGTACCAGAAAGTAGTGGGAGTAACAGCCACGTCCTACTTCTGGCCCAGGAACGCGCTCGATGGCCCTCTTGGCCAAGAGGGCCGAAACTTCCCCTTGCAGAAGTCGCAAGTGATCCCCCGACACACGGTGGCATTGAGGTGGCATGGATGGAGGGGAAGACTCGAAGGGGAGGGAGAAACCCCTTCGGACAATTTGCAGCACCCACCTGTCCGAAGTGACTGTATGCCAGTGGGAGAGGTGATGGCGAACCCTGCCTCCCACAGGCGTCACATGGGCCTGAAAACTCGGACTAGGAAGGTTTTGAGGCGGGGGCTGCTGAGGGAGGTGTGGACTGGCCTCGCCGCTGGCCCCGACCACCGCCACGGCGGTTCCCACGGCCGCCACCGCGTTGCTGAACATTCTGCGGCGCGTGGCTGACGGTCCGTGGTGGGGCGCCCCTTCCGTGGCCACGAAAGGAGCGAAAAGCACCCGATTGCTGGCGTGGGGCCGCAAGGCCCAAGGACTTGGCCGTGGCCCTGGAGTCCTTAAAACGTTCCAGCGCATGGTCTGCCTTGTCGCCGAAGAGGCGACGGCCATCAAACGGCATGTCCAGGAGAGTGGCCTGGACATCGGCCGAGAAATTGGCGGACCTCAACCAGGCGTGGCGTCGAACCGCCACCGTCGTTGCCATCGCCCTGCCCAGTGAGTCCGTGGTATCCAGCCCACACCGGATGGAAAATCGTGCCGCATCTCGGCCGTCCGCAAGGGTTTGGCTGAGTTTAGCCCTGACCTCCTCAGAGCATTGTGGCAGCACCTCCGCAACCGTGTCCCACAGAGTGTGGGTGTAGCGGCCCAAGAGACAGTTGGTGTTGACTGACCGGAGCCCTAGGCTCACAGACGAGAAGACCTTCTTCCCGAACTGCTCATATCTCTTGGATTCCCGATCGGGCGGGGCCGTCGGGAATGCGGTCTGGGAAGTGGAGGCCTGGATGACCAGGCTCTCGGGGGTGGGGTGGGTGGACAAAAAGCAAGGGTCGCCCGGTGCCGGGCGGTAGCGTCTGGCCACGTTCCTATCCACAGGGGGACCTGTGGCGGGCTTGGACCAAGTGCCCAGCAGAACGTCACACAAGGCCTCATTGAACGGCAGAAGGGGCTCCGCGGAGCCGGACTGCTGTTTGAGCACCTCAGTGAGGAGATTAGTCCTCACGGCCGCGACGGGGAGCTCAAGGTTTAGGGCCTTAGCTGCCTTCGTCAACACTACGCTGTAAGCAGAACCCGCCTCCGAAGCCACAGTCGGGGGCGATGTAAATCCAGTGTCTGGCGAGGTGTCAATACCACTGGCCTCCCCAAGCTCATATGTCCAGTCCTGATGTGACTGGCAATCACGTGCCAGAGGGTCCTCGGACCCCTCCCATTGCTCCTCGTCACCCAGCTCCTGGAGACCAGGATGAACAGCCAGGGCCTCCTCGTGGAGATAGAATTCTCCGACGGCCGACGGAATCGGCGCCCAGCGGCGCCCCTCCGACGCCTGAGGCGGACCGTAGGAAGCATTGGGGTCGGCAACCACTACGGCTGCCGGGGACGACACCTGAAGGGACGGCGCCGGTGAGGTCGTAAGGTCGACCGGCGAGGTCCCGGATCCGGAGCCGGATCCAGCGAGGTCGCGCGGCGCCGGGACCGAAGTCGCCAGCGGCGCCGGGCCCGAAGCACCCGACGTCGTCGGGGCCGAAGCGCCCGACCCGGAAGGACCTCCAGACGGAGCCGATCGGCCCGAAGGCGCCACGGGAACCGACTGAGGAGGGAGGGCCCTCATGGCCATGAGGTACCTCTCGACCTCCTCCTGCGACGCGCCGTGCCCAGGGACCCGAAGGTGTGGGGCAGGCGGCGACGCTTGCGACTCCCGCGGAGCCGCGTGGGCGGTGTCGCCCGAACCCCCGGCCGCATCGAGCGAGCGTCGGGGCGGGTCGGAGGACCGATGGTGGCGCTCCGACCTCTCATGCCTCTTACCTGAGGACTTGGATCCAGACGATCGGTGACCACTCCCGGAGCGTCGATGACTCCGACCTCGCGACCTGTCCCTCGACCTCCCGTGGGACCGGGACCGGGACCTGGAGCGGCGCGGAGCCGACTGCCTCAGCTCGAGACGCTTGCGGGACCGCTCCCGCCTAGCCTTCGACGTCAGGGCCCGGCAGTCGTCACAGGTTCGATCGTCGTGGTCGAGGCCTAAGCACTTCAGGCACCGGCGATGGGGGTCCGTGACCGACATGAGTCGGCCGCACTTCGAGCAAGGCTTGAACCCGGGCATCCCTGGCACCGATAGTCGAGAATCGACTAAGTAGAGGATCAAAAAGATCAAAAAGTTTTCAGTCAAAAAGTGACTGGGGGTAGAGCTTCTTCCGGATCTGCGCTAGCTGGCGCGGAAAAAAGAAGAACTGACGTCAGCGCGCATGGGCGCCGTCTATATACTCCGATGACGTCATCCCGGCGCTCACGACGCCGACGACGGACGCGGAGCCGCAGACGACGCCTAACAGCGCGCAGGGGTATTGCTACGCAAAAATTTCCGGATCCAGTCTGACGCCTGGGGATATTCTAAGGTAAGGAATCTATCACTAACGTGTCTCTTTCAGATACCCCTGCGCGCTGTTAGGCGTCGTCTGCGGCTCCGCGTCCGTCGTCGGCGTCGTGAGCGCCGGGATGACGTCATCGGAGTATATAGACGGCGCCCATGCGCGCTGACGTCAGTTCTTCTTTTTTCCGCGCCAGCTAGCGCAGATCCGGAAGAAGCTCTACCCCCAGTCACTTTTTGACTGAAAACTTTTTGATCTTTTTGATCCTCTACTTAGTCGATTCTCGACTATCGGTGCCAGGGATGCCCGGGTTCAAGCCTTGCTCGAAGTGCGGCCGACTCATGTCGGTCACGGACCCCCATCGCCGGTGCCTGAAGTGCTTAGGCCTCGACCACGACGATCGAACCTGTGACGACTGCCGGGCCCTGACGTCGAAGGCTAGGCGGGAGCGGTCCCGCAAGCGTCTCGAGCTGAGGCAGTCGGCTCCGCGCCGCTCCAGGTCCCGGTCCCGGTCCCACGGGAGGTCGAGGGACAGGTCGCGAGGTCGGAGTCATCGACGCTCCGGGAGTGGTCACCGATCGTCTGGATCCAAGTCCTCAGGTAAGAGGCATGAGAGGTCGGAGCGCCACCATCGGTCCTCCGACCCGCCCCGACGCTCGCTCGATGCGGCCGGGGGTTCGGGCGACACCGCCCACGCGGCTCCGCGGGAGTCGCAAGCGTCGCCGCCTGCCCCACACCTTCGGGTCCCTGGGCACGGCGCGTCGCAGGAGGAGGTCGAGAGGTACCTCATGGCCATGAGGGCCCTCCCTCCTCAGTCGGTTCCCGTGGCGCCTTCGGGCCGATCGGCTCCGTCTGGAGGTCCTTCCGGGTCGGGCGCTTCGGCCCCGACGACGTCGGGTGCTTCGGGCCCGGCGCCGCTGGCGACTTCGGTCCCGGCGCCGCGCGACCTCGCTGGATCCGGCTCCGGATCCGGGACCTCGCCGGTCGACCTTACGACCTCACCGGCGCCGTCCCTTCAGGTGTCGTCCCCGGCAGCCGTAGTGGTTGCCGACCCCAATGCTTCCTACGGTCCGCCTCAGGCGTCGGAGGGGCGCCGCTGGGCGCCGATTCCGTCGGCCGTCGGAGAATTCTATCTCCACGAGGAGGCCCTGGCTGTTCATCCTGGTCTCCAGGAGCTGGGTGACGAGGAGCAATGGGAGGGGTCCGAGGACCCTCTGGCACGTGATTGCCAGTCACATCAGGACTGGACATATGAGCTTGGGGAGGCCAGTGGTATTGACACCTCGCCAGACACTGGATTTACATCGCCCCCGACTGTGGCTTCGGAGGCGGGTTCTGCTTACAGCGTAGTGTTGACGAAGGCAGCTAAGGCCCTAAACCTTGAGCTCCCCGTCGCGGCCGTGAGGACTAATCTCCTCACTGAGGTGCTCAAACAGCAGTCCGGCTCCGCGGAGCCCCTTCTGCCGTTCAATGAGGCCTTGTGTGACGTTCTGCTGGGCACTTGGTCCAAGCCCGCCACAGGTCCCCCTGTGGATAGGAACGTGGCCAGACGCTACCGCCCGGCACCGGGCGACCCTTGCTTTTTGTCCACCCACCCCACCCCCGAGAGCCTGGTCATCCAGGCCTCCACTTCCCAGACCGCATTCCCGACGGCCCCGCCCGATCGGGAATCCAAGAGATATGAGCAGTTCGGGAAGAAGGTCTTCTCGTCTGTGAGCCTAGGGCTCCGGTCAGTCAACACCAACTGTCTCTTGGGCCGCTACACCCACACTCTGTGGGACACGGTTGCGGAGGTGCTGCCACAATGCTCTGAGGAGGTCAGGGCTAAACTCAGCCAAACCCTTGCGGACGGCCGAGATGCGGCACGATTTTCCATCCGGTGTGGGCTGGATACCACGGACTCACTGGGCAGGGCGATGGCAACGACGGTGGCGGTTCGACGCCACGCCTGGTTGAGGTCCGCCAATTTCTCGGCCGATGTCCAGGCCACTCTCCTGGACATGCCGTTTGATGGCCGTCGCCTCTTCGGCGACAAGGCAGACCATGCGCTGGAACGTTTTAAGGACTCCAGGGCCACGGCCAAGTCCTTGGGCCTTGCGGCCCCACGCCAGCAATCGGGTGCTTTTCGCTCCTTTCGTGGCCACGGAAGGGGCGCCCCACCACGGACCGTCAGCCACGCGCCGCAGAATGTTCAGCAACGCGGTGGCGGCCGTGGGAACCGCCGTGGCGGTGGTCGGGGCCAGCGGCGAGGCCAGTCCACACCTCCCTCAGCAGCCCCCGCCTCAAAACCTTCCTAGTCCGAGTTTTCAGGCCCATGTGACGCCTGTGGGAGGCAGGGTTCGCCATCACCTCTCCCACTGGCATACAGTCACTTCGGACAGGTGGGTGCTGCAAATTGTCCGAAGGGGTTTCTCCCTCCCCTTCGAGTCTTCCCCTCCATCCATGCCACCTCAATGCCACCGTGTGTCGGGGGATCACTTGCGACTTCTGCAAGGGGAAGTTTCGGCCCTCTTGGCCAAGAGGGCCATCGAGCGCGTTCCTGGGCCAGAAGTAGGACGTGGCTGTTACTCCCACTACTTTCTGGTACCCAAGAAGGGCAAAGGGGGCCTACGCCCTATCTTGGATCTGCGGAACGTGAACGGCTTCCTCCGTACGGAGAAGTTCAAGATGCTCACTTTGGCTCAGGTCCTGGCTGCCCTGGACCCAGGAGACTGGATGGTAGCGTTGGACTTGCAGGACGCCTATTTCCACATCCCCGTCCTGCCGGCCCACCGGCGTTACCTGCGGTTCACGGTAGGCCACGAGCACTTTCAGTTTACCGTGCTCCCCTTCGGCCTTACCAGCGCCCCACGGGTGTTCACGAAGGTGATGGCGGTGGTCGCAGCCCATCTGCGCAGGCAAGGGGTGTCAGTCTTCCCCTACCTCGACGACTGGTTGTTGCAGGCGGGCTCGCCCCAGACAGTCGTCAGCCACCTCCAGACTACGGCCGACCTCCTGCACTTGCTGGGGTTCTCCATCAATGTGCCGAAGTCACACCTGTGTCCCTCTCAGAAGCTCCTTTTCATCGGAGCGGTTCTCGACTCGGCGCAGTTTCGGGTTTACCCACCCGAGCAGCGGGTTCGGGATATTCAGGCTCTGATTCCTGTCTTCGGGCCGTTATCCCGGGTCTCGGTCAGGTTGACGCTGCGGCTTCTGGGACTGATGGCCTCCTGCATCCTTCTGGTGCGTCACGCCAGGTGGCGGATGCGGGCTCTGCAGTGGGACCTGAAGTTTCAGTGGGCCCAGCATCAGGGCAACCTGTCCGATCATGTCCTGATCTCGGAGGGCACTGCGAGACAACTGCAGTGGTGGCTCACGGACCGCGACTGGGTCAGTGGCAGACCCCTCTCTCTACCCCAGCCGGAGCACGTAGTTGTGACGGACGCGTCCCTCCAGGGCTGGGGAGGCCACATGGGAGAGGCGGAGATCAGAGGCCTCTGGTCTCCAGCGGAGTCCCGGCTCCACATCAACCTTCTGGAGCTGCGGGCGATTCGTCTTGCACTGAAGGCATTCCTCCCCTCTGTCAGGGGGAGCGTGGTGCAAGTGTTCACCGACAACACCACCGCCATGTGGTACTGCAACAAACAGGGCGGTGTGGGGTCGTGGACCCTTTGCCAGGAGGCTCTGCGCCTCTGGCAGTGGCTGGAACATCAGGGCGTGACTCTGGTGGTTCAACACCTGGCAGGTTCTCTGAATGCCAGGGCGGACGAACTCAGCCGCCGGTGCATGATGGATCACGAATGGCGTCTGAACTCGGACGTGGCGCAAGGTCTCTTTCGACAGTGGGGAGAGCCTTGGTTAGATCTATTCGCCACAGAAGAGAACGCGCAATGTCAGCAGTTCTGCGCGTTGGAGTTTCCAAGGCGGCACTCGCTCGGAGACGCTTTTCGTCGCGAGTGGAGCTGCGGCCTGTTGTACGCCTTTCCGCCTATACCACTTCTGCCCAGAGTGCTGAAGAAGATCAAGCGCGACCGGGCCCAGGTTATCCTTGTGGCTCCGGACTGGGCTCGAAGATACTGGTATCCCGAGCTACTCAGCATGTCAGTCGATCCCCCGATTCGTCTGCCTCTTCGGGAGGACCTTCTGTCGCAGCAGCAGGGGACGGTCCTGCACCCGAACCTGTCCAGTCTCCACCTACAAGCTTGGAGATTGAGCGGCGGCAGTTGAGGCCATTTGACTTGCCTCCCGAAGTCTGTGACATCATTCTGGCAGCCAGGCGTCCCTCCACTAAGTCGGTATACGCCTGCCGGTGGAATAGATTTGTGGCATGGTGCGCAGCAAAGGCTGTGGATCCCCTCTCTGCACCCCTTTCGGAAGTGCTGCTCTTTCTTCTTTCCCTTGCCCAGCAGGGCTCTGCTCTGGGCACTCTTAAAGGGTATCTCTCTGCTCTTTCAGCCTTCTTGAGGCTACCTGATCAGCCTTCTTTGTTCAAGTCCCCTATAGTGAGTAGATTTCTGAAGGGCATCACACACATGTTCCCTCCTGTTCCCTTCGTGATGCCCCAGTGGGACTTGAACCTTGTTCTCACCTATCTGATGTGTGCTCCCTTTGAGCCACTTCATAACTGTCCTCTTCGCCTCCTTACGCTGAAGACGGCCTTCCTGGTTGCCATCACCTCTGCCAGGAGAGTGAGTGAGCTCCAGGCTCTTTCTTCTTCTCCGCCTTTCCTGTCTGTTCACCCTGATAAGGTGGTGTTGCGTACACGACCTTCCTTTCTGCCCAAGGTTGTCACGGCCTTCCACATCGGGCAGTCCATCACCTTGCCCACCTTCTTTCCGCCTCCGCATCCCTCGAAAGAGGAGGAGAGGCTCCACCGTCTGGATCCAAAACGTGCGCTCTCCTACTACTTGGACCGCACTCGCCAATTCCGGGTGGATGACCAACTCTTCGTTGGTTACGTGGGCGCGAAGAAGGGAAAGGCTGTACACAAGAGGACCATCTCCAGGTGGATCATCTTGTGCATCCAAGCATGCTACTCCATGGCGAGGAAGGAGCCCCCGGCTGGATTGCGGGCTCACTCCACTCGGGCCACGGCAACGACAACTGCCCTGGGCCGCGGTGTCCCCCTGCAGGACATCTGTCAGGCAGCCACGTGGGCCTCGCTGCACACGTTCGCAAGACACTACTGCCTGGACAGTCAAGTCCGGAGGGATGGCTTCTTTGGCCGTTCCGTCCTCCAGGACTTTCTGGTGTGATATTGGTTCGCAGACCCACCACCGCGGGGTTGGTATTGCTGGGGTATCTATTCTAAGGTAAGGAATCTATCACTA